>NC_052169.1:23498991-23695309 GCF_902713615.1 Scyliorhinus canicula | reverse complement strand
CAGCCCCATTCCTTCCAACCCCCGCTCTTTCGCCTCCCTCGCTCTTTCGCTTCCCCACTCTTTCGTTTCCCCCGCTCTTTTGCATCACCCTCTCTTTTTATCCTCCCCCTCTGTTTCTCCTACCCCTCTCTTTCTCCTCCGCCCTCTCTTTCTCCTCCGCCCTCTCTTTCTCCTCCGCCCTCTCTTTCTCCTCCGCCCTCTCTTTCTCCTCCGCCCTCTCTTTCTCCTCCGCCCTCTCTTTCTCCTCCGCCCTCTCTTTCTCCTCCGCCCTCTCTTTCTCCTCCGCCCTCTCTTTCTCCTCCGCCCTCTCTTTCTCCTCCGCCCTCTCTTTCTCCATCCGCCCTCTCTTTCTCCTCCGCCCTCTCTTTCTCCTCCGCCCTCTCTTTCTCCTCCGCCCTCTCTTTCTCCTCCGCCCTCTCTTTCTCCTCCGCCCTCTCTTTCTCCTCCGCCCTCTCTTTCTCCTCCGCCCTCTCTTTCTCCTCCGCCCTCTCTTTCTCCTCCGCCCTCTCTCTTGCCCCTTTCCCCCCCCCCATCTCCCTCCCATGCTCCCCCTGCTCATTTCGGTCATTTTGGCCAAGGCTTTGGTCAGCAGGCTTAAAAATATCAATTCTATTTGCAAATGAGTATGGGCATAGAAAATGAGAATGCCCACAATATTCTAAGGAAGCAGTCAAATTTGAATGCTTACGTATTAATTTGAGTACACTAGGATAGCTGGACGGTTCAATACAGCTGTGGTCATTAAAATGTGGAAGCAATAATTATACATCAGTAGGAACGAACTGTTAAATTAATACAGCCCCCCCCCCCCCCCCCCCCCCCCCAGCCCCGAACCCCCCCTAAATCCCAGCAGCAGCAACTTGGGGAATTCCTCTCGCTCTGTCACATCGATTAATCTGTAAACTGTTAATGATTTCAACCATCATGATCTGTTTGTCCCCAACGACCCTTCAGGCTGAATCAGCAGGGTTACTGCCAGCTGTTTACGACATTCGGCATTGCGATTAAAGCTTAAAATTAATAATTTGCGACAATAGCTGAAAGATTTGCGCATCAACAGTCCTTTGTCAGTTTTGGTGTGGTGCTTCATCTGTCGGTGGCGTTGTCTCCACAGACTTTCTGTTTCCTGTTTATAATGACGGAGGAATCCGTTCAGGAGGGAGGAAGCTATAAATCAGTTCCCTGGAATATTTTTAGCAGGTTCACAGTGCTATATGCTGCTCTAATTTATCCACGTGGAGAAAGTGCAGAAAATAAATCAATCCAGAGCATGTGTTGTGTGGGGCTTATTCTGACTTTCAGAACCTTAGCTATTGGAGGCACAAGCAAAGGGCAGGTGGAAAATTAGCTTTCAGTTTCAGATATCCACCCATAAACAGCAAAATTTACCCAGGTAGCCTAATGTAATAGAATCGAAGAGGCGCAGAATGAGGCCATTCAGCCCATCATTCCTGTTCCTGCTATCTCTGAGAAAGCTATTCAATTCATTCCACGTCCTGCCCTTTCCCCACGACATTGCAGATTTTCTTCCTCTTTAAAACTGTTTCCCTTCCCCCTCGGAAGTTGGGAGCGAATTTGCTCCCACTGCCCGTTCAGGCAGCACAATCGCAACTCATTGATGCTTAACGATAGGAAGCCACTTTCCCGAGGGAAAGGCTTTCTTTTGTTCTTAGTTTTAACTGGAAGCCAGAGCAGTTGAAGGTGGAACGCAGGATTGGAGACAACTGGACCGCACCATGGAGTTCAAATATGCAAGCCTCGTAAGGAACAAGATAAAGTCCAGATAACCAGGGAATTGTGACAAAAGTAATGTTTAAGATACCTAGAGAACAGAGAGTATGGTGTTGTTCAGAAGAATTCAAGGAAGAGTAAAAAGGTTATCGAGATTTAAAGTGGGACGGCAGACTTCAAAGTTAGATGAAACATTTGATGTAATTTTAATACAGTCTTGGAATTGAGAGTTAAAGCAATTGTGAACAGTTTGTGCAGCCATCAAGACGAGGAAACCCTTAAAAGGGTTGGTGTAAAATCCTGGACTGGATCCGCTGTTAAACGTACAGCGGAAGCTTTGTTGAAGTGTGTTGTTCGGAAAACCTGGACTGAATTTTGGAATTCAAACGCTAAGGGAAAGCATTGTTATTATTATGAGAGAAGATTATAAAGCATGTTTTGGGAGCGGAGTTTGGAAACTCTCATGATCATCATCTGTGGCATTCTGATGAAAAAAATCATAGATCGTAACCGCTTCAGAGCGCAGTGCGTGTATTTCATCATGGTCATCTTATGTGCTTTGAAGGGACTTTTTGTGTTAATGAGACCATTGTAGCTTTTGAAAATGTTTCCAAGTAAGGGACAATTTATCCACCTATCCTGCACATCTTTGGGTTGAGGGGGTGAGGCCCACGCAGACACAGAGAATGTACAAACTCCGCATGGACAGTGACCCGAGGCTGGAATTGAACCCAGGTCCTCACCACCGTAGGCAGCAGTGCTAACCACTGCATTGCTGTGCCACCCGAGACCATTGTAGCTTACATAGAACATACAGTGCAGAAGGAGGCCATTCGGCCCATCAAGTGTGCACTGACCCACTTAAGCCCTCACCTCCACCCTATCCCTGTAACCCAATAACCCCATCTCACCTTTTTGGACACTCAGGGCAATTTATCACGGCCAATCCACCTAACCTGCATGTCTTTGGACTGTGGGAGGAAACCAGAGCACCCGGAGGAAACCCACGCACACACGGGGAGAACGTGCAGACTCCACACAGACAGTGACCCAGCAGGGAATCAAACCTGGGACCCTGGCGCTGTGAAGCCACAGTGCTATCCACTTAAGCTGTACTTTGTAATCCATGTTAATCTTTGAATTTATGTTTAATTGTTAAACTAAATGAGGAGTAATAATGATCGCTTATTGTCACAAGTAGGCTTCAATGAAGTTACTGTGAAAAGCCCCTAGTCGCCACATTCCGGTGCCTGTTCGGGGAGGCCGGTACAGGAATTGAACCCGTGCTGCTGGCATTGTTCTGCATTACAAGCCAGCTGTTTAGCCCACTGTGCTAAACCAGTAAGGCAGTATTGCATGTTTAATAAATGTTTTTTTCTCTTGTTAAAACTAATTAGTGGTCCTGTGAGTCCGTTCCACCATGTTTTATTGCGGGGGGGGGGGGGGGGGAGGAAGTAAGCGTTACAGTCTCTTGAGAGTTCCTTTCTGGGCCTTCCCATTCAGTTATAACGTCAACTGGGATCGTAACAAATATCTTCTGCTGCAAATGTGGCAGAGACTAGCCATCCTAGAGTGGAGCTCCTGATCCAGGCAATGCTTAGCACAGGCCACCGTGGCACAAAATATTGTCTTGCAAGACAGACGCTGCCAAAGCGACGCTCCGTCATAAACAGCTTCTTTGATTTCTGAAGGCTCTCATTCCTGGTGTCATCCTGTCCATATGCCGTCCGATCGCAAACCTATCTGGATAAGAATGAATGCCCTCATTTTTACATTCCTCCTCCGCAACTATTTCTCAGCAATTTTAGATATTTTTGTATTACTTTGACAAATGCACGCCATTAGTTAGTATTTTCTGTTTAAGTGACTCGATGAATGACGAGGTCACAATTGCTTCTGAGTGAAATTTTGGAGGAGATAATCAGCTAAATTACTGCTACCAGGTGGGTTTTTACGACATTCGACAATGGTTTCATGGATTTTAATTCCATATTTGTGTTTATATTCCACATCACCCATGGTGAGATTTGAACCTGGGCCCCAGAGCCTTACCCTGGGTCGTGGGATTAAGCTCGGCTCAGCAATGATGACCATGAAATTATCATTGATTGCTGTAAAAACCTGTCTGGTTGGCTAATGTCCTCTTAGAGAAGGAAATCTGCGGTCCTTGCCCAGTCTGGTCATGTGTGACTCCAGATCCACAGCAATGGATTAATAACCCTCTGAAAAGGCCGAGCAAGCCATTCAGTTTAAGGGCAATTAATGATGTGTAACAAATGTTGGCCTTGCCAAAGACGCTCGTATCCGGCACGGCGTCACAGTGGTTAGCACTGCTGCCTCACGGTGCCAATTCCAGCCTTGGAGTTTGCATGTTCTCCCCGTGTCTGCGTGGGTTTCCTCCGGGTGCTCCGGTTTCCTCCCCAAAGATGTGCAGGTTAGGTGGATTGGCCATGATCGATGTGCGGGGTTACAGAGATGGGGCGGGGGAATAGACTTGTAAGAATGCTCTTTCGGAGGGCAGGTGCAGACCCGATGGGCTGAATGAACCTCCTGCTCTTTCGGGATTCTGTGAAAAGGATAAAGAAACAAACTCTATTGTAAGACAGCAAGAGACTAATAACAATGTATGCACAATGTATTACACCCAAGGACGGGGCTGGGCTGCAATGATTTCTCCTGGCTAGGGGAGGATGGACTTGTAGAGTTGGGGGTGGTGGGTATTTCATTCCAGGGGGATAGTGCTGAAGCTTGATTAACCTTTGGAGGGGGGCTGTGTCGTGATTACTCCTGAGGTCGGCACTGGAGGGGATGCCGATTGCCCTGGGGAAAGGACTGATGCCTATGATTCTCCTGAGAGGATGCTGCAGTTTGACCCTCTTCCCCCGCCACCCCACCACTCCTCCTTCCCCTGATGGGATGCTTCCCGAGAGGCTGCGGATTTTCAGAGGGAATCCCAGCAGAAATCTTGGGTTAACGATGTAGTAACCAAACCGGAACATGAGAACATGCCTGTCCACGTGCTGATGCCTTCGGGAGTTTGGTTTCTACATTAAAAATAAAGAATTTGTAAACCTAAAAATAAAATCAGCAAAGAATAATTGCAAGAAGTGACGATCAGATACCTGTATACGTGTGACCTCTGTTTATATATTTTAACAGCACGTCCCTATCTATGTGATCCCAAAACTGGAATATCAGCTGTCGTATGGAATCGAAGCCCTGAGTGAAAGTGAAATCTGTCTGTTGTGGACTGAAAGCCTCCTCAATTCAAATGCCTGGTTTTATATTGGTGAGTTGTACATGTATCCAACCAGTAAGGGTTGCACTTATGTGCTGGTGTTTAATTGATCCATTGAAACGGCTGGTCACTTTGTAAATTTACTCCTGAGCAAGGGAATCCCCACGGTGCTCTCAAAGTTTCACACGGACCTGCATCAGACTTGTGACGCACCTCAACAGCAGGACTGCATTAATTTGTGCTCTGACAGAATAGGAACCATGGGCTGGATTCCCCGTTCCTGAGTCGAGCTGCGGGGACCCCAACGGAGCATCCGTTGTGTTCCACATCAGAAAAATCGGCGCCACACCCACTCCGATACCGCTGCCGGTGAGGGGCTATCACCGGCGCCGCGTGGAACACCAGCAGAACACACAAAAGACGGTGGGGGAATGGCCACGTTGTGATGGAGACTCGCAAGGCTGACCAGGTGCAGCCGCGCTCACACTACACACACTATATACACACACACACACACACACACACACACACACACACACTGATCGGGGCTGAAAGAATGGCACAGGTTGTGCTGGAGCACTCTTACAGCTGATGGGTTGGCTGGGCCAGAGGGCACCCTGGCGGATGCCACGGGGGGGGGGGGGGGGGGGTCATGTACATGACCCAGAGCACTGGTTTCTAGCGGGCTGTCACAGCCACATGGCTGTCCTGCCGGCTGCGGTGATGGTTCGCCGTATCCGTCCACCCTGACCCCACAGCTCTCCTCCTGGCCATCCCTCACTACTCCCCTCAGCCCTTGCAGAAGGTCCCCAAGCCAACGGCATGACTGTCTGGGAAGTATCGCGGTGCTGGACACTGTCCGCACGCTCTCTCTCTCAGCTGCCGCCATGCCAGGTTCACGGCCGTTGAGACCACACGTGGACCGTGTCGCCGGGAACTCGGCCTGTCTGAGGCGGAGCATCGCTGGTGGGCCCACTAATGAGATGCGAGCAGGGTTTCAAGTACACGCGGCGTGCGTCGCAATGACGCCGTTTTGGAGGGGGCGGTGCATCACGATTCGCCATCAAACCGGTGCCTGCCACGATTTCGGCGTCGGCCAACGGAGAATCCCGCCCCGTGTGTTTGATTTAATTTTGCAACTCCAGTGGTAACACTCTTGCTTCTGCTCCTTGCCATGTTTTGGGCATATAAACCAGACTAATGCTAAGTGGGTGCTGCCCTATTGGAGGTGTGTGTTTTTTGTTTGAAGAAGATGCCTCGTAAAGAAATGTAAAAGATCCCACAGCACCAGTTTAAAGGTAGTCAACATTTCAGGTTAGCTCCAGGACATTGTTGGAGAATTCCCTTGATTTTTGTCAACTTCAGAGATTTCAGCAATAATCTTCCCTAGTTTGCTGCAACAATGACCTGACAACTTGACCGAGCTGTCCACAGTCTGCACTGTTGCCATTCACTAAAGTTGCAGTGGCAGCAGCTTTCAGCTGCATGGGATTCTTTTTATTAAAAAAAGTGAGGCAAGATTATGGGAGCACCATCCTGACTTGGATTTTCCTGGAGTTCCTCAGCAGAGCATCTCTGCTCAATACCATCATCGGGGCGCTATCAACTTGAACAGCTGGGCCCACCACCATCACCTCCGGTTGCTGATTGCAGGGAATTAATCGGAGCCTCGCCAGTATTGACCATGTGTTGGCAACAAATTAAGAAACAAATGTTCCTTGTCAAAGCAATTTACAACCAATGGATGACTTCTGAGGCAGAGTCACTGTTGACAATGAGCCAGTACATTGCAGTAATTGTGCATAGAACATAGAGTGGCACAATGGTTAACCATTGCTGCCTCACAGCATCAGGGGCCCGGGTTCGATTCCAGCCTTGGGTGACTGTATGGAGTTTGCACATTCTCCCCGTGTCTGTGAAGATTTCCTCCTGGTTCTCCGATTTCCTCCCAGTCTAAAGATGTGTGGGTTAGGTGGATTGGCCATGCTAAATTGCCCCTTAGTGTCCAAAGACGTGTAGGTTAGATTAAGGGGTTATTGGGATAGGGCGGGTTGTAGCTTCGATGAAGTGTTCTTTCAGAAGGTCAGTGCACACTCTATAATCTTTATTATTGTCACAAGTAGGCTTACATTAACACTGCAATGAAGTTGCTGTGAAAATCCCCTAGTCGCCACACTCCGGCGCCTGTTCGGGTTCACTGAGGTAGAATTCAGAATGTCCAACTCACCTAACGGGCATGTCTTTCGGGACTTGTGGGAGGAAACCGGAGCACCCAGAGGAAACCCACGCAGACACGGGGAAAACGTGCAGACTCCGCACAGATAGTGACCCAAGCCGGGAATCGAACCTGGGACCCTGGTGCAGTGAAGCAACAGTGCCAACCACTGTGTTACCGTACCAGATGCTGAATGGCCTCCTCCTGCACTGTAGGGATTCTATGATTCTAATTCTCGCACAAACAGCGTATCAGGTGAATTACCAGTTATGTTGTGTTGATGATAGGGTGGTATCAATGGGAAAACTCTCACTCTCCCTTCCATTGCTCTTTAAATAGTGCGACGGGATTCTTAATGTCTGGCTAAATCAATATGACAGAGCTTGGGTTTAACATCATAGCTGAAGTCAGTCACGGCTCAGGGGGGGAAGCACTTTCACCTTTGAGTCAGAAGGCTGTGGGCTTGAGTTCCTCTTCAGAACTTGAGCACAAAAGACTTTTAATCATGTGCAGAACTGAGGGAATGCTGAGCTGTGGTGAGATGTTAAACTGAGGCCCCATCTGCCCTCTTGGGTGACGGTAAGAGATTCTCCATTTTGAAGAAAAGTACGAAAGTTATCCTCTGTCTCCTGCCTGATAGTTAGAGATTCATCATAGAATTTACAGTGCAGAAGGAGGCCATTCGGCCCATCGAGTCTGCACCGGCTCCTGGAAAGAGCACCCTACCCAAGGTTAACACCTCCACCCTATCCCCGGCATAGTTCATAGCATAGTTGCAGCACCAAAGGAGGCCATCGAGTCTGCAGCAGCTCTCTGAAAGAGCAATTTAGCTTGCCCCACTCTTCCCAGTCAACATACTTTCTAACAGCTCTGCATACCTTTCCTTTTCACGGAATGATTTAATTTACTTTTGAAAGTAATAGTATAAAAAAATAGAAAGCAAAGAGTTGGGATTAATGGGTGTTTCTCTGGTTGGCAATCAGTAGCTAGTGGTGTCCCTCAGGGATCCGTGTTGGGCCCACAATTGTTCACAATTTACATTGATGATTTGGAGTTGGGGACCAAGGGCAATGTGTCCAAGTTTGCAGATGACACTAAGATGAGTGGTAAAGCGAAAAGTGCAGAGGATACTGGAAGTCTGCAGAGGGATTTGGATAGGTTAAGTGAATGGGCTCGGGTCTGGCAGATGGAATACAATGTTGACAAATGTGAGGTTATCCATTTTGGTAGGAATAACAGCAAACGGGATTATTATGTAAACGATAAAATATTAAAGCATGCCGCTGTTCAGAGAGACTTGAGTGTGCTAGTGCATGAGTCACAGAAGGTTGGTTTACAATTGCAACAGGTGATTAAGAAGGCAAATGGAATTTTGTCCTTCATTGCTAGAGGGATGGAGTTTAAGACTAGGGAGGTTATGTTGCAATTGTATAAGGTGTTAGTGCGGCCACACCTGGAGTATTGTGTTCAGTTTTGGTCTCCTTACTTGAGAAAGGACGTACTGGCGCTGGAGGGTGTACAGAGGAGATTCACTAGGTTAATCCCAGAGCTGAAGGGGTTGGATTATGAGGAGAGGTTGAGTAGACTGGGACTGTACTCGTTGGAATTTAGAAGGATGAGGGGGGATCTTATAGAAACATTTAAAATTATGAAGGGAATAGATAGGATAGAAGCGGGCAGGTTGTTTCCACTGGCGGGTGACAGCAGAACTAGGGGGCATAGCCTCAAAATAAGGGGAAGTAGATTTAGGACTGAGTTTAGGAGGAACTTCTTCACCCAAAGGGTTGTGAATCTATGGAATTCCTTGCCCAGTGAAGCAGTTGAGGCTCCTTCATTACATGTTTTTAAGGTAAAGATAGATAGTTTTTTGAAGAATAAAGGGATTAAGGGTTATGGTGTTCGGGCCGGAAAGTGGAGCTGAGTCCACAAAAGATCAGCCATGATCTAATTGAATGGCGGAGCAGGCTCGAGGGGCCAGATGGCCTACTCCTGCTCCTAGTTCTTATGTTCTTATGAAAGCTGAAGTTGAATCTGCCTCCACCACAGCCTCTAGCGGAACATTCTAGATCCTGGCCTCTTGCAGCGAAAAATAGTTTTTCATCACATCACTTGTTCTGCTGTACACCATAAATCGTTGCCCTGTGGTCTCAACCCTTCTGTTGATGGCAACAATGGGCGGGATTCTCCGACCCCCCGCCGGGTCGGAGAATCGCCAGGGGCCGGCGTCAATCCCGCCCCGCCGTGTCCCGAATTCTCTGCCACCAGAGATTTGGCGGTGGCGGGAATCGCACCGCGCCAGTCGACGGGCCCCCCCTAGGCGATTCTCCGGCCCGCGATGGGCCGAAGTCCCGCCGCTGTCAAACCTCACCCGCCAGCAGGAATCCAAACACCTACCTGACCGGCGGGACTGGCGGTGCGGGCGGGCTCCGGGATTCTGGGGGGGGGGGGGGGGGCTGATCTGTGCCCCCACGGTGGCCTGGCCTGCGATTGGGGGCCACTGATCGGCGGGCGGGCCTGTGCCGTGGGGGGCACTCTTTTCCTTCCACCTACGCCATGGCGGAGGCGGAAGTGACCCCCTCCCCTGCGCATGCGCGGGGATGACGTCAGCAGCCGCTGATGCTCCAACGCATACGCGGACTTACGCCGGCTGGCGATGTCCTTTCGGCACCGGCTGGCGTGGTGCCAAAGGCCGTCCACGCCAGCCGGCGGAGCGCCAACCACTCTGGCACGGGCCTAGGTGAGGGCTTGGCCCCTAAAGGTGCGGAAAGGTGCACCTTCGGGGCGGCCCGACGCCGGAGTGGTTCACGCCACTCCATCAGGGGCTGGTTTAGCTCACTGAGCTAAATCGTTGGCTTTTAAAGCAGACCAAGCAGGCCAGCAGCACGGTTCGATTCCCATACCAGCCTCCCCGGACAGGCGCCGGAATGTGGCGACTAGGGGCTTTTCACAGTAACTTCATTGAAGCCTACTCGTGACAATAAGCGATTTTCATTTCATTTCATTTTCATTTCATTTCATTTCATTCATCACGCTGGGACCCCCAGCCCTGCCAGTTAGGGGAGAATCCTGGCCAATATCGTCTGTTAGGTGGAGAATCCTGGCCACCGTCTCGATCCACACCACAAAGATAGATTATTTGGCCAATATTTGTTGCTATTTGTGGGAGCTTGCTGAAAATTGGCTCATTCCACAGCTTTTATTTACTCATTTACGAGATTTGGGTGTCGCTGGAAAGTCCAGCATTAGTGTTGCGGGAAAGTCCATCCCTAATTGCCCCTTGAGAAGTTGATGGCGGGCTGCCTTGAGCTGCAGTCACTGTGGTGTAGATGCACCCACAGCGCTGTGAGGGAGGGAGTTCCACGATTTTGACCCAGCGACAGTGAGGGAACAGCCGATTATATTTCCAAGTTGGCCTGGTGAGTAATTTGGAGGGGAACTTCCAGGTGGTGGTGTTCTCATGCGAATGCTGCCCTTGTCCTTGTAGATGGTCGAGGGTATGGGTTTAGAAGATGTTGTTGAAAGAGCCTTGGCCAGTGATTTATAAAGTGCTTTGATATATCTGGTGGTTGTGAAAGGTGCCATATAAATACAAGCCTAAATGTAGCATTGCTGCTAATGCAGCACTCCCTCAGTACTGCCTATGAGTGTCAGCCTAGACTATGTGCAGTTTATTCATTATTGCACACAAATTTGTGAGATGGTTCAATCCTTTCTCTCCAACTTGTGATTCTGTTCATTGTCACACGGCAAAGCCTTTCGAAATCAATGCAAATAAATAGATGAAAAAGTATTCCAGCTAGTGTCTGCTGGCTCCCTTGATGGTACTTGACTTCTCCCTAAGGCACGAGCTAGGGTTTACGTCAACCTTGCAGTCTGGAGCGGCAAGAGTCCTAATAACTCCTGCTTCGTCTTGCTTTAAATAATTATGTGCATTTTCATAAGGAGCATGAATTAGTCTGCAAATGATTTTGGGATATGTTCAGGCAACTTTCTCAGACACAGCAGAGAGGAAGTCAGATTTCTGCTCAGATTTGTTGAAACCTCTTCAATCTCGGAGACGAGCGAAGTTCAAACACAGCTCCACAGAAACGGCCAATTAGAAAGCCAGCTAGTTTGCCTCAAGGCAGTGACGGCACCCGTTCGAAAATGTCGAGCATGAGGTAAAGACCGTACTGGTCAGCAGAGGATGCTGTTCCATGTCTCGTTTCAGCATTCCACTCAGTTTAGCTCTTGTAACCCAAACGTTTCAGTTCCGAGGGTGATTTTGATGCAAGTGTCTTTGTTTGCTCGGCATCTCTCACTTTTTTTATTTTAAAGGTTTATTTTGGGAAGAAACCGAAGGTGACAATGATCAGCCCTGTGCCCTTACTGTCATCTCCATTCCAACCCCATTGGTGAAGTGCGATACTGGTTACTAATACTTCTTAATAACGAGCTTATTCACAGAATGCGGCATTACATATGGGTTGCCAACACATAGCCCCAGCAGGCTCTCTCTCTACTTGTTTGAGTAATCAATCACACAAACGAGCAGACAAACAAATTAGCCAATTTAAACAAATTGACAGCTCCTTAAAGGGGTGCTGTAATGAAGGAAGAAATTAAACGGATCTTTCCAAATTAAATCTAAATATCGTTCTAGGTGGGGGACGAGGCATAGTCTCTCTTCACACTTCCTTCATACCTGCGAACAAAAACAATTAATCAAATTAACTAAAATAACCAGATTGACAGCTTAATTAAAGACTTAAGTACTTAATTAAACAATACCCTTCGTCTGTGTATCTTAACACTATAACTAACATTCCATTAACATTGGGCCTCTTTGCTCCCCATTTTTTAACTCCCCATACAATGTCGGCAAACACTTTCCACTTCTCCGTTTTGTGGGTCAGCGATTTTCTACGATTGAAAGAACACGGGTGGAACATAGTGAGCTGGAGCGTGCAGAAAGCAGAAACGTCCCAGCCCTATGAATGGCATCATAATGGACAGAGGAGGGGCAAACCTTGATCGTAGCTGCTCTTCTCCACAGATGACAATTATTTTTATGAGCCAGCGGCTAGACGTGCTGCTTTTACTCTTGGAGTACCGTGCACGATTCAACAATAGCATGCAGAAATGTGTGGAAGTGCTGGATGAGGCACCAATATTATACTGAAACTGAGAAGCTGTGACGATCAGGAAAGTCTAAACAGACTGGGTCTGCAAAATTATGAAAGGGCTTGAGTGAAAAAATGTTTCCATTCGAGGGGGGGGAATCCAAAACTGACCGCAACTATGTGCATCGTTTTTGCACATTTGACATTCCCAGGCACTTCACAGCAGCATCGTAAAGCAACATTGGGTACCAGGCCATGCAGGGTCCTATCAGGGCCAATGGTCAAATGCATGGTCAAAGAGGTAGATTGCAGACAGTTTTCTAAGGACGATCGGGAAGTGGAGAGTTTGAAGAGGGGAATTCCATAGCTGATGGCCTTGGGTGTCACACTAAGGGGCCACATAAAAGGTTATTGTGGAATATAGGCACACATGGTGTTGAGAATGATATATTAACGGGGAGAGAATTGGCTCAGCAACAGAAAACAGTCGGGATAAATTAGTCAGTTTGGGGTTGGAAAGCGGTAAGTGGTGGAGTGCCGCAGGAATCAGTGACACTGACCTCCCTGGGATCAGCAACGGTGACCGTGAAACTGCCCGCTTATTGTAAAAAAAAAAACCCCACCTAATTTGCTAATGTCGTTTAGGGAAGGAAATCTGCAGGCGTTACCCAAAGTGACTGCAGACCCGCGGCAACGTGTTGATTGTCAGGTGGCCGAGCAGGTTTCTCACTTGTATTATAGCATCACCAGACGTGCTAAGATGGGGAATAAATGGCAGCACCACCCATATCCCCGGAACAAATAGAAAGCAATGTAGCTGAGGCTGTAATTGATACCTTAGTGTAAGAAGAACTTGTGCAGCTTGATGATTTGGCATGTGTATCGGGTGTGGTGTTCTATGCTGCGACAATCTAGAACTGCTGGTAATTTGCTGAGATGCAAGATGTTATCTTGTGAAGAACTGTCTTGACCATGTTCCCCAGCTAGGGTTTTGCTCAGCAATATTCAGCAATGTATGTTTTATTGTACGAAGACTATCGGAATGACCAACTGATCATAGAATTTACAATGCAGAAGGAGGCCCTTCGGCCCATCGAGTCTGCACCGGTTCTTGGAAAGAGCACCCTACCCAAGCCCGCACCCCCACCCTATCCCCGTAACCCAGTAACCCCATCCAACACTAAGGGTAATTTTGATCACTAAGGGCAATTTAGTGTGGCCAATCCACCTAACCTGCACATCTTTGGACTGTGGGAGGAAACCCACGCACACACGGGGAAGATATGCAGACTCCGCACAGACAGTGACCCAGCCGGAATCGAACCTGGGACCCTGGAGCTGTGAAGCAATTGTGCTAACCACTATGCTACCGTGATGCCGGTGCTCGCCCTCCACCTACCACAAACCCATGCAGGTATCACCTCGGGTTCTGCTAGGTTTGTTTGGCTGCAGATGTTTGGAAGAATTCAGTCGAGAATATCTTCAGGTTCTTTTGGATACAGGTCTTGAGGATTTATATCAGTTTGGAGATCATACACTGCGAAGCATTAAGATCTAATGCTACTAAGTGTTAAGTGCTTATGAGATGATTTGCCCAGAAATTTGTCAAATCTATGCAGTGTGTGAAGGAGATCGAACAATGAAGGCCCCACAGGTTAGCTGATCGTGATTACCATCCATTCTCATTGCTGCACTTCCTTTTCCATCCAATTTCCCTCACAAAAGTAAGCCAGAGTCCTCCATTCTAACGGATCTAGTCGGAAGGCATCAGAACCACACAGCTACTTGTCATTAATAACTTTCTTCATGTAATAAGATGTCCCAAAGCACCTCACAGTAAGGTTACAAACAAAGTTAGACACTGAGCATGTAAAGAAATACTAGGATAGGTGACCAAATGTTTGGTCAAAGTCGGTTTCAATCATGGCTGGAGGCACCAGTGGCAGGAGGCATTCGCGAGGCAGAGAGCTGCATGGATGGCACATGTAGGGAGGTGGTTAGACCGCAAATGAGAAGATTGCAGACGGAGAGGGAATGAGTACCTGCCAGGCAGCCTAAAGAGAAGCAGACAGGCGATGCAGGAGTCCCTTGGGTCAATCGTGCTCACTAATGACCAACTATAACCTAGTTTAATGGCGGAACAGACTCAAAGAGCATACTTCTCCCAGGTTCTTGAAGCTTGTGGTTCAATACCATCTGTTAGCATGGAATATCAAAAATGCTGTAACTCCCCTATGAGTGTTTGAAAGAGACAGTGTAGAGAACATTAAGCAGGAGCGGATCACAAGGGCCATCATCTGTACTTCGCCATTCAATTCAAAATGGATGTATATCGGCCGTTCCTTCACTATCAAAATCCTGCAACTCCCTCCCTAACACTGGGTGTACCTACACCTCGGGGACTGCAGCGGATCAAGAAGGCAGCTCACCACCACCTTCTGGAGGGCAACTTGAGATGGGGAATAAATGTGGGCCTAACCAGCGACGCCTACATCCCTTAAATTATTATTTTTTAAAATTATCATGGCTGATCATAATAGAATCCCTACAGTACAGAAAGAGGCTTTTCGGCCAATCCAAGTCTGCACCAACCCCTTGAAAGACCACCCTACCTAGGCCTATCCCCCGCCCTGTAATCTCACCCCAAGAGGCAATTTAGCATGTCCAACCCACCTAACCTGCACATCTTTGGACTGTGGGAGGAAATGGGTGCACCCGGAGAAAAACCCACGCAGACACTGGGAGAATGTGCAAACTCCACATAGACAGTCACCCGAGACCAGAATTGAACCTGGTCCCTGACGTTATGAGGCAGTAAGAAGTCTTACAGCACCAGGTTAAAGTCCAACAGGTTTGTTTCAAACACTAGCTTTCGGAGCACTGCTCCTTCCTCACCTGAAGAAGGAGCCGTGCTCCGAAAGCTCGTGTTTGAAACAAACCTGTTGGACTTTAACCTGGTGTTGTAAGACTTCTTACTGTGCTCACCCCAGTCCAACGCCGGCATCTCCACATCAGGCCTTCCTCACCTGAGGAAGGAGCTGCGCTCCAAAAGCTCGCATTTGAAACAAACCTGTTGGACTTTAACCTGGTGTTGTCAGACTTCTTACTGTGCTTGTCCTAGTCCAACGCCGGCATCTCCACTTATGAGGCAGCACTGTGATGCCCCTGATCTTGGGTTTCAATTCCATTTTCCCTACTGGTCCTGAAATCAAATGCAGATCTGGCCTTAGATAATTTAAAACAGCGACACATTCTCCTCTTTGACCTATTAATTCAGACATCTGAGTAGCGATTAGTCTGGTGTATCCTCCTTTGCCAACATCTATAAATAAACTCACCAATGAACTGAAGGTTAATCAAAGCCTGGCGCAAGGGCACAACAGTCTGCGTCGAGTCCAATCATTCTTACGGAGAAATGGGATAGGAAGGTGCAGATAGAGATGGCTGCATGGCATGTGAAATGTGCTGGTCACATCGAGGATGGAAGCAGGAGAGATCCTGATGGAGAGTCTCCTTTGGAGATCCCACGCTGTCTCCCAGGTTTTGGCGGATTGACGGTGTTCTCCCAGGTTTTCTTGGCTTCATGTCAAACTTGTATTTTTATTCTATCTACCTTGACATTCACGCACCATCCTCTGGATGCTGAGAAACCATCGTAGAGCCTGACACACACAAGAGAAAATCTAGATTGTGATCCGATAGCTTCAGAAATCAGACATGAAAGGCAAGAGTGTTCTTCAAACAGCATTCAATTCTTTTTAAGAAATGGCATTAAAATGTTTACGTTTAATATCCAGCGCAAAGATGAAAGATCTCAGAGGCAATCTGTGTTCCTTATTCTGTGACTGAATGCGCCACATTGTATACGATTTGATGTGAATTCACAATAGTAAATGAAAATAAATGTGTGGTTTTGCACAGGCCTGAGATTATGTTAACAGGAAGTGCTAACCACCTTAATCTGTAAAATTTAGAAAGTCCAATGATGTGTTTCACTTTCTGACATTTAGTGGAAACTGGTACCTTTGATTCATTTCATCATCGTTCTTCCAATTTTCTCATGCTCTCTTTGCTGTCACTGCTGACTCTTACCGTGACCCCATTTTTTCTCTGATAACTCACTGAAGTACCTGAGAGCCTGGGTTCTTTAGTTTTGCATTCAGTTGTCTTTGAGAAAGAGGTGCTGAGAAGATGCCCTCCTGTACCACTGCAATATGTGGCACAGACCTGCCAGGGAGGGAGCACCCAGCGACAGCGTAGGAACAGGAGACAACTCCAAACCGGGAATGGCATGTGAACTAGAGGGATTAGGGGCAGGAGTGCAGGAAATCCGCATTCCCCTGTGATATCCCTGAGGCGCCACTAAATTGCGGTTGCATCAAGGATAACGGATGTCAATTGAATCATTAGTGAACTTCATTGACACACGGCCACCAGCAGCCATGAATCCCGTGTCAACCGTTTGCACCCTCCGCTTTAATTGGGGAATGCTCCTCCTGTCCTGGGAGATTGACAAGGGGGCTCTCCTATGAGTAAATAAGCCTGGCCACCAGGTGACCACTGCAGTGGGTTACATCCACAGATGTGCAGGTTAGATGGATTGGCCATGCTAAATTTCCCCTTCATGTCCAGGTTAGGTGGGGTTACGGGGATAGGGCGAGCGAGAGGGCCTAGGTAGGGTGCTCTTTTGGAGGGTCGGTGCAGACTCGATGGGCCGGATGGACTTTATCTGCAATGTAGGTATTCTATGATTAAAACCAGCCCTGTTTGCCTGTGTGCGGATGTTTGTGTGTGCCTTTATTCTGTTTGCTTGTACAGGTGTGTGGACTTGCATATGATCCAATCACAGTCACTATAAGAGTAATCCAGTCAACGTCCATGATATATCATCCAATCATGTCCCTGAGAAGATATTCATTCACTCCCGTAATGTCATTGCAATGCAGGATTTATGTAACACAGTATTGACAGCTTGTGTAACCTGAATATACAGTCATAATCCTGCATGACATATATTTCAAATTGGCAAATGGTATTGGCCTTTATTGAGAGAGGACAGGTGTAAAGAAGTCTTGATCTATTGTGTAGAGCTTTTGTATGACCTGGAGTAATGTGTACAGTTTTGGTTTCTGACCTAAGAAAGGATATACTTGTCAATGGAGTGCAACAGATTTTCACCAAACTGATTCCTGGGGTGGCAGGATTGTCCAATGAGGAGAAATTGAGGAGCCTGGGCCTGCATTCTCCCCAGTTTAGAAGAATAAGAGGTGATCTCATTGAAACATCCCAAATTCTTACAGTGCTTGACAGAGAAGATGCGGGAAGAATGTTTCCCCTTGTGTGTGTGAGGGGGGGGGGGGGGGGGGAGTGGGGGGGGGGGGGCTGCTCTAGAACCAGGGGTCCCAGAGTAAAGGGCAAACCATTTAGGACTGTGCTGAAGAGGAATTTCTTGAGGTTTGTGAGTCTTTCGAATTCTTGACCCGAAAGGGCTGTGGGGGTTCAGTGATTGAGTATGTTCAAGACTTGAGATCGACAGATCTCTAGATATTAGAGGTATCAAGGGATATGGGGATGGTGGGGGAAAAGGGCATTGATCTCGTTATATGGCGGAACAGGTTCGAGGGGCCAAATTGCCTTCTGCCTTATTTTCTATCTTCCTAAAAGTTCAGTCATTCCTCTCCGCACACTGTGGTACAATTCAATCCTTTCATAAGATTTTAATCAATTTTTGTTTTCATTTTCTCATTCATTAAGCTCAAGACTCACAGAAGGGGCAAATTTGATATTCAGTGGCCAGCCCTCCGGGTCAGTCAGGAGTAAAGCTCTCTTTATTCCATCTTGTGAAAAGCTCCCATGATAGGTGCCTCCTGGGGTTGGATACAGAGTAATGTTCCCTCTACTGACCTCACCAAACACTCCCAAGACGGGTACAGCACGGGGTTAGGTACAGAGTAAAGCTCCATCTACACTGTCCCCATCAAACACTCCCAGAACAGGTACAGCACGGGGTTAGATGCAAAGTAAAGCTCGCTCTACACTGTCCCCATCAAACTCCCAGGACAGTTACTGCACTGGGGTTAGATACAGAGTAAAGCTCCCTCTACGCTGTCCCCCTCAAACACTCCCAGAACAGGTACAGCACGGGTTAGATACAGAGTAAAGCTCCCTCGACACTGCCCCCATCAAACACTCCCAGGACAGGTACAGCATGGGGTTAGATACAGAGTCAAGCTCCCTTTAAACTCGAACAACAATCAGTCCCAAGGATGGGTACAGCAAACTGTTAGATTCAGGGTATAGCAAGCGTGCACTCGATTAGTCCCTGGGATAAGGGGGTTGACCTATGATGAGAGGCTGAGTAATTTGGCTCTCTTCTCTGGAGTTTAGAAGGATGAGCGATGATCTCATTAAAACATAAGCTGAAGCGGCCGAGGTCGTTGCACTTGACTGGAGAATCTGGAACACGGTCACAGTCTCAGGATAAGTTGTCGATCATTTCGGACTGAGATGAGGAGAAATGTCTTCACTAGAAAGCTTGTGAATCTTTGGAATTCTGTACCGCCGACTGTTGTGCGATGCTCCAATGTTGCATCTATTGAAGGCTGGGATAAAGAGATGGCAACAGTTGCGGCCAGAGGCAAGAGAGATGTCAGGCACTTCACTGCTGAATTGCTGTACAATTCCACTCCAGCCACCCTTCCAGCACTGTGTCCAGTCTCATACAGGGAGAGTGGGCACCTCGAGGTTGTTGAAAGATTGCTGAAACTCAGGATGAATGTGTGTGAATGATATTGAATAAAATAGCGCCTGCTGGGATCAATCAATGATTATGAGGAGAAGGCTAATCCAACCTGTATCAAATTACAACAGTGTACAGCCAGTTGTAGTTTGTGATTAATCTTTGCCCAGTTCTTTTTGTTCAAAATATATTTTAGAAAGCCACTTCTGCTGACTAGATTGACGCTGTCTGCGCATTGCTGTTTGTTTCAGTTTGGTGCATGGTTCTGATGGGAGACTGGAGGCAATGTTTGGCACAGTGTCCCAGGATCGTGTTTCTAACACTAACTCCTTTCTGTCCTCTCAGAACGAGGAGTTTCAAATTTAGCAGTTTCTACTTTGTGGGAATGACTTTTCACTGTTTGGATAAAATGATCCGGACAATGATATATATTTACATTAAAGTAAAATATTTACATAGCAACTGCTCAACCAGATTTAGTGAGAAATAATGACTTTATTCAAACAAGAAAGGATTTTAACCATTGTCAGCGGTTGTGAACTTAATCCAGACTCATGCTTGTATTTCCATGTGGGGTGGCACCCAGAATGTGGACAGTCACCTGATCATCATCATCCTCACCGTGCCTCCCCCGCAACCCCAGAGGATCGTGATTAATTTCATTTGCTCTCAGGATGTGATCACTGCAGTAATAATAATAATAATCTTTTGTCACAAGTATGAAGTTACTGTAAAAAGTGCAGGCTGGTTTAGCACACTGGGCTAAATCCAAGGCAGGCCAGCAGCACGGTTCAATTCCCGTAACAGCCTCCCCGAACAGGCGCCAGAATGTGGCGACTAGGGGCTTTTCACAGTAACTTCATTGGAGCTTACTCGTGACAATAAGTGATTTCCATTTCATTTCATTTCAGCTGTCTAGCCCACTGAGCTAAACCAGCCTTAATATATTGGACGGGACAGGAATCAGGAATGGACAGTGCCCTGGGTATGGGGCAGCAATAGCATTGGGCTTGGATTGGAATGATTGGGAATGGGCAGAGCCCAGGAACAGAGGGGGGGAATGGGTACTGCGCATTCTGTTGTCACGGAGCAGCAGGTGGAGAAGGAAAAGGAGGTGGCCAAGGTATCAGAGTTAACAATGTGGAAAAAGAAGCCATTACTGGAGCTGCCTTAGCTGGGATCAGATAGGTAAGGGTGGGACCTCGAGTGGTGTTGTGTCAAAGGCTCATGACTGGTCCATGAGGAGTGGGGGCCGATAGGAAGGGGTCTGCACTGCAGTCATAGAATGCCATTTATAACACTGATCAGGGCTGTGGCAGGGCAGGTCGCAAACCATGGAGTTACTGAAAGGATGGGGACAACTTTCAGAGGCAACCACACATTCCCAGGGTAATGTTCTGGGGGTAAAAGCAAATGACTGCAGGTGCTGAAATCTGAAACAAACAGAAAATGCTGGACAATTACTTGCAGGTCTGTCGAGCGAGGACGGAGCTGCCGTTTTGAGTCTGGAGGACTCTGTCAAAGCTTTGACAAAGAGTCAGCCAGACTCAGCATTAGCTCCATTCTCGCTCCACAGATGCTGTCTGACCTACTGAGATTGTCCAGCATCTTCTGTTAATTTTAGCTCTGGGGACGTGGCTGCTAATCCCACAATGGCAGACAGCAAAATTTGAATTCAGCGACAAAAAACTTCATTGAAGCCTACTTGTGACAATAAGCAATTATTATTATTATTAAAAACTTGGAATTAACAATCTGATGATGACTTTGAAACAGTGTCCGATTATCGTAAAAACCTCAGCTGATTCACTAATGCCCTTTAGGGAAGGAAATCGGCCGTCCTTGCCTGGTCTGGCCGATGTGTGATACCGGACCCACAGCAATGCTGGTTGTCTCTCAGATGCCCTCTGAAATGACGTCGCAAGCCACACATCTCGGCCAATTTAGGGCGCAGCAAGACAAAGGCAATGATAGTAGAGCCAGTGGCACAGAGAGAAAACAAGTGAGATTTTTTGAGGATGACTTTTTTGAAGAAGTGAAGAAGAAGTGGGGTGTTAACCATTTGCAATTTCAGCATGGGGGAGTGGGCAGGAAAAGAAGATTGCTGTTTGGCAGTTTACTGGGGACAGGATTGAGGGGGTAGGAGGTGGTGGATTACTCGGGCGACAGCTGGCAAAACTAAGCAGAGTTCCTGCCCCGACTTGGCATCTGCCGAGCTCCAGGAACTGTGTGCATGTAATCATTGCATGAGAAAAGCATCGACTCCCCCTCAGGCTCGCTCGTTGGCACTCAGTGCCAAAGACAACTGGTGAAGCCAAGTGTCATGGCAATAGAAGTTATACATGAGCATTCTCAAGCATGAGTTAAGCTGTGTATGCTTTTAAATCAAACACTCTGTGAACCAAATGGAGACTGTTACTACCAGTTACAACATGCAGAGTGCCTGCAACCTCTTTGCTATTGCACAGTGCCAGGCAGAAAACACATTGGCATTAATCTTCCCTGTAGTGACCATCATCATCTGATTGCAGCTTTGTTCAAACCTTTTGGTGCCCCAATGGATCTGGCTACCATAATGGCCAGTGTAAATGTTATTGTGTGGGTGAGTGGATGAATGAATGGGAGGGTGGGTATGTGGGTGAGCTAAGTGGGTAGGGTGGCAGGGGTAAGTGGGTGAGGTGAGTCGGACGGGGCAAGGTTAGAACATAGAAAAATACAGCACAGAACAGGCCCATCGGCCCACAATGTTGTACCGAACTTTTGTCCGAGATTAAGAACAAATTAATCTACACCCGATCATTCTACCGTAATCCATGCACCGATTGACTAGACGCTTGAAGGCCCCTCATGTTTCCGACTCAACTACTTCTACAGGCAGTGCATTCCATGCCCCCATCACTC
Source organism: Scyliorhinus canicula (assembly GCF_902713615.1). Taxonomy (NCBI): domain Eukaryota; kingdom Metazoa; phylum Chordata; class Chondrichthyes; order Carcharhiniformes; family Scyliorhinidae; genus Scyliorhinus; species Scyliorhinus canicula. Next base: position 23,673,383 of record NC_052169.1, on the reverse strand, counting down.
TCTGGATAAAGAACCTACCTCTGACATCTCCCCTATATCTTCCACCATTCACCTTAAATTTATGTCCCCTTGTAATGGTTTGTTCCACTCGGGGAAAAAGTCTCTCACCGTCTACTCTATCTATTCACCTGATCATCTTATAAACCTCTATCAAGTCGCCCCTCATCCTTCTCCGTTCTAATGAGAAAAGGCTGAGCACCCTCAACCTTTCCTCATAAGACCATCTCTCCATTCCAGGCAACATCCTGGTAAATCTCCTTTGCATCTTTTCCAAAGCTTCCACATCCTTCCTAAAATGGGGCGACCAGAACTGCACACAGTACTCCAAATGTGGCCTTAACAAGGTTTTGTACAGCTGCATCATCACCTCACGGCTCTTAAATTCAGTCCCTCTGCTAATGAACACAAACACACCATAGGCCTTCTTCACAGCTCTATCCACTTGAGTGGCAACTTTCAAAGATCTGTGAGCATCAACCCCAGGATCTCTCTGCTCTTCCACAATGCCAAGAACCCTACCGTTAACCCTGTATTCCGCATTCATATTTGTCCTTCCAAAATGGACAACCTCACACTTTTCAGGGTTAAACTTCATCTGCCACTTCTCAGCCCAGCTCTGCATCCTATCTATGACTCTTTGCAGCCGACAACAGCTGGTCTGGTCAGCAGGGCAATCGTGTTTGGTCTGGTGGAGTGGTCGGGGATGGGAGTCGAGGGGGAGAGTCAGTTCTGTGCTTACCCAGAGTTAGATTAGGATTTTTCTGCCTGACGTTTCCCTGCCAACTATTCAGGTAAGCAAGTCGGAACAGTCCACAGTCTCCCAAACTAACTCTGAGTCAGAGACATTTGTGAAACGACTCGGGGAGAAGGAGAATTCCCTCTGGATGTTAAGTCTCCCTGGACAATTCCCAAGAAGGTCAGTGCGCCGGGACTTCCGCAGGACTTAATGCTTTGGTTGTATGTTGAGTCTCTGATAATCCAGAGACCAGGAGATCTGGGCTGTTGACTTCTGACGATTGTTATGAGGAGAGAAAAAGAGTGTGTTACCAGCCAGGTCATCATGGGTAACTATTTTTCTGTGTTTATGAATGTTATGACAATTCTTTGTAAATGACTGCACGGTAGCACAAGTGGCTAGCACCATGGCTTCACAGCGCCAGGGTCCCAGGTTCGATTCCCCGCTGGGTCACTGTGCGGAGTCTGCACGTCCTCCCCGTGTCTGCGTGGGTTTCCTCCGGGTGCTCCGGTTTCCTCCCACAGTCCAAAGAAGTGCAGGTTAGGTGGATTGGCCAAGCTAAATTGCCCTTAGTGTCCAAAACAAAAGGTTACGGGGAGGTATTGGGTTACGGGGATAGGGTGGAAGTGATGGCTTAAGTGGGTCGGTGCACACTCGATGGGCCGAATGGCTTCCTTCTGCACTCTTATGTTCTATGTATTTTTGAAGTCTCTGATGCCTTACTGATCTCGATGCCAGGCAGACAATTGGGATGAGCAAAGGCAGGAATTTGGGTTTAAGCAGGCTTTTGGCTGGACTGATGATATGCAGTTGGGAGTTATTTTGTTTCAACCAAGATAGATAACTAAAATGTGCTCAGTATGTTGTCATGTGAAGGCAGCCTGTTATTGTTTCAGCAAGTTGAATTTACTCACAATTTGCTTTTGCCTTCATCCACTGTGAAATACAGCAGCTCAAAGATTTATTATTAGTGTCACAAGTAGGCTTACATTAACACTGCAATGAAGTTACTGTGAAAATCCCCTAGTCGCCACATTCCGGCGCCTGTTTGGGTACATTGAGGGAGAATTAGGAATGTCCAATTCGCCTAACAAGCACGTCTTTCGGGACTTGTGGGAGGAAACCGGAGCACCCGGAGGAAACCCACGCAGACACTGGGGGAACGTGCAGACTCCGCACAGACAGTGACCCAAGCCGAGAATCAAATCCGAGCGCTGTGCAGCATCATTGCTAACCACTGTGCCACCGTGCCGCCTGGCTCCGTCTCAGCTTTTGTGCAAAATGCTGGAAGAGGCAGATGTGCGCAGGATTGGAATACCCAGTCCTGAACACAAAAATAGTTAAGATTATTTGCTATCTTTCAATCCCAAATCCATAAACACGGACAGTTCAGGCTGCCGCGATTGGAGTGACTGCGAGAATAATCAAAGCAAGTTCCTGAGCTTCTAAACTGTTGCCGTTGCAACTTTAGCATCTGTGACAAGAGTTTTTTGATTTTTCTTAACTTAGCTCTTGGCAGTCTGCCAGTGAGTTACTTCACCAGGGTGTGACTGAACTTCTGCAACTGCTAAACCAGATCATCATTTCCTTTTTTTTTGATGCATGAACATCCCATCATTGTGCCTATCTGTGTAATCTGACCCGAGTGGCTGAGGAATGCACCTTGGGAATCCGTTTGCAACCAATTTGCTCTGTGGTTTTTAAGATGTGGATCCCATTGCCAAAATGGACAGTGGAACCTGATCAACATAGAAAACCCCAACAGTGAAATGTTTAAAGTTAAGGACCCCATAAACCAAAGTAATGACATCCAAATGAAGAAATTGCAAACGAGATTTCATCGTTTTGTAACTTTTACCAACCAGAACGAATACAAATTAAACTGGAATTACAAATGATACTTCAAATAAAGAAATGCTAAGTTTCACTTCAAAAAGTCGATGCAACAAAGATACGCCTTAGACAACCAGTAGCATTCCCCTTCAGCATGTATATCATTATGTAGCTACACAGTTCCACAATATGCTATCCTGCATTCACACAGAGTAGCTCAGGAGTCCTATCTGGCAACAGTTTCACTCTCCAGCCCCAGGCTTCACGAATATGATCAGCGAGGCATCTACAAATCCTCCCTTTTCATGTGTCATGACAGTCTGGCGTAGCTCTCCAGAATTCCTTTACAACCAACTAATAACAAGCTGGTTAACAGTTTGGTCACCTCTGGCAAAACACCTAGCTCCTTCACGTCTTTGAGCTAGTCACACAGCCGTCCAGGTTTTAGATCTTTTAGCCAGCTCGCACAATGCCTCCAAGAGCTCCTGCACCTGTGTCTGCCCTCCAGCTCCTCTCTTTACAGCAGTAGCTTCTTTGTTTGTCTTCCCTGTGTCTGGCCACATGGCTTTTGGATCTTAACGTTTGTCCTGATGGTGTGGCTCCCATGTCAAGGGTTGCCAGGTCCCTACAGTGCAGAAGGAGGCCATTTGATCCATCGAGTCTGCACCGACCCTCTCAGAGCCCCCTACCAAGGTCTACTCCCCCACCCTATCCCGTAACCCCACCTAACACATGCATCCGTGGGCACTAAAGGGCAATTTACCATGGCCAATCTACCTAACCTGCACATCTTTGAACTGTAGAAGGAAACCAAAGCACCCGGAGGAAATTGCAAACTCCACACAGACAATCACCCAAGGCTGGAATTGAACCCAGGTCCCTGGTGCTGTGAGGCAGCAGTGCTAACTACTGTGCTGCCAAGCCGTCCCAAGAAAATGACAGTTGATCCCTTAATAATTGAAGCAAACTCTTAAAAGACCTTTTCAACCATTCTTAAAAAGAAAAATAATTACAGGTTTTCTAAACATTTTTTTAGTCAGTCCGTTCCCTCATTGTATTCCTGAAAGATTTTTGCTTCAGATGCCTTGCAGTTTCCTCTGAAAATCGTTGGTCGTTTCTATTCCACCACCTTCCTGGGTAGTGGGCTCCAATCATCACCACTCAATGGCGCAAGCAAGTTCCTCCTCACACGCTCCCTGAATCTGTCCGAGAAACTTAAACCCCCTGGTCCTTGTGCCATCAACTGGTGGGAGCATTTTCCCCTTGTCTGCCTTGTGTAAAATCTATCATAAAATCTTGTGCACCTGTCAAATCTCCCCTCAATCTCCTTTGCTCCAAGAAGAGCACTTCTCCAACATAACCTCTAACCAAAGGAGAAACCTGAGGGTGTTGGTGAGGCCTCACCTGGAATAGTGCGTGCAGTTTTGGTCCCCTTACCTAAAAAAGGACATAGTAACATTGGAGACAGTCCAAAGGAGATTCATCAGGCTATTTCCTGGGGATGAGAGGGTTTGTCCAATCATGAGGCACTAAATAGGGTGGATCTGTATTCCCTTGAGTTTATCAGAGGGGTGACTTTATTCAAACGAACAAGGTGCTGAGGGGGCTGACAGGATAGTTGGAGAGATGTTTCCACTAGTGAGAGAGACTCCAACAAGGAGCCATAGCCACAAGATAAAGGGCTGGTCATTGAAAACAGAGGCGTAGAAATTTCTCCTCGCGAGGGGGTGATGAATCTCTGGAATTCTCTGCCCCGGAGGCTGGATCATTAGAAGTATTTGAAGTGAAGGTGGATAAATATTTGATGCATTGAGGAATAGAGGGCTATGAGGAAATGGCACAGGAAAGGAGTTGAGGCCGGCTTGGATCTACTGCTTCGAATTCTTGTGTATAATGGAGCAAAAGGTGATCTGCGTGGGTCTCACCCCCACAACCCAAAAGATGTGCTGGTTAGGTGGATTGGCCACACTAAATTGCCCCTTAATTGGGAAAAAAAGTTGGGCACTCTAAATTTATTTTAAAAAAGAGCCCTGGCTTTGATTCCCTCAGCTTTTGCCTTTGTTGGAGTGTGCCTGACCTGTACCCAATGCCCCTCTTCCTTGCAAATCACCCATTCTTCCATTATATTTCTTCCTGTCAGTCTTTGGTTCTGTTTTGCCCTGGCTAAATTCCATTGAAATTAGCCACTTCCAATTTAGATGGGTTACATTAGATTTGATGAGGTTTCAAAAATCATGAGGGACCTAGAAGCATGGATAGAGCAACTGTTCCCATTCGTGGATGGGTCGTGAACAGTGAACACGGTTGGGGAATCCCAAAGAAGCGCCATGAGGAGAAATGAGCAGTTCAGATCGAGTGTACCACCTGAGAGTGCAGGGGAGGCAGATTCAATCATGGCTTTCAAAAAGGAGTTGAATAAGGACCTGAAGTGAATAACATTGCATGCTCCAAGGGCAGGGGAATGTGGGACTAGCAGTGAGCTGGCATGTATACGATAGGTTGAATGGTCTCCTTCTGTGCTGCAATAATTTGCTGAATCTGCTTTGCTCAAAACTGGTTAAACCACACAAATGATTGCACAGTTTTAAGCGCCAGTTGTGTTTCCGTGATGTCTAGTGCTAGTTATAGACATCACACTATGGGAAGGCTCTCTGCCCAATTCCTCATTGGGAGCTTCATGTTGTGGGCTCTCGAGGAGCTTCCAAAAGTTACGTTCCAACTTTTGAAGGCATGGACACCAAGAGGCACATTTTAAAAGATTTTGAGTTTTTTTAATGTGCCAAGACACTTAACTTCTCTACAAAGAACAAAAGAACAAAGAAAAGTACAGCACAGGAACAGGCCCTCCGGCCCTCCAAGCCTGCGCCGACCATGCTGCCTGTCTAAACTAAAATCTTCTTCCGGGGTCCGTATCCCTCTATTCCCATCCTATTCATTTATTTGTCAAGATGTCCCTTAAATGTGATTATTGTCCCTGCTTCCACCACTTCCTCCGGCAGCGAGTTCCAGGCACCCACTATCATCTATGTAAAAAAACTTGCCTCGTACATCTCTAAACCTTGCCCCTCGCACCTTAAACCTGTGCCCCTTGTAATTGACACGTCTACCCTGGGAAAAAGCCTCTGATCCACTCTGTCTATGCCCCTCAATTTTGTAGACCAATCAGGTCGCCCCTCAACCGCTGTCCTTCCAATGAGAACAAACCGAGTTTATTCAATCTCTCCTCATAGCTAATGCCCTCCATACCAGGCAACATCCTGGTAAATCTCTTCTGCACCCTCTCTAAAGCCTCCATATCCTTCTGGTAGTATGGCGACCAGAATTAAGCACTATACTCCAAGTGTGGCCTAACTAAGGTTCTATACAGCTGCAACATGACTTGCCAATTTTTAGACTCAATGCCCCGGCCAATGAAGGCAAGCATGCCCTATGCCTTCTTGACTACCTTCTCCACCTGTGTTGCCCCTTTCAGTGACTTGTGGACTTGTACACTTAGATCTCTCTGACTGTCAATACTCTTGAGGGTTCTACCATTCACTGTATATTCCCTACCTGCATTAGACCTTCCAAAATGCATTACCTCACATTTGCCCGGATTAAACTCCATCTGCCATCTCTCCACCCAAGTCTCCAAACGATCGAAATCCTGCTGTATCCTCTGACAGTCCTCATCGCTATCCGCAATTCCACCAACCTTTGTGTCGTCTGCTGTTTCTGTATCTGCTTATGTGTTTCTGCCAACGATTCTGTATATTCACAGACAGTGACCTCGACGCTGATTAAAATGCTTACTTTTTGCAATAAACCCCTTTCCAGCTTTACTAACCAAATGGAACCCAAGTGTCCACTATTAAACATATCAAAGAATTTTAAAATATTTTTTATTAACTCATATATTTAGTTAAATCAGTTGCTTGGGGTCGTGGCAGATTCTGGTTTTCTGAAAGAGAAATTAATTTGAGAGGGAAAACGAAGGAAATGACACTTCACAAAATGGACTCCCATTTTCGCCTGGAGAGAGATTGAGCAGTTTAGGCCTAAACACTCCAGAGTTTAGCAGAATGAGAACTAATTGAGGTAAATAAGATGATAAAAAGTATTGACAGAGTAGACATAGAGCGGATGCTTCCTCTTGTGGGGCAACCTTGTATGGGCTGGTTTAGCTCAGTGGGCTAGACAGCTGGTTTGTAATGCAGAACAAGGCCAGCAGCGTGGGTTCAGGCCTCCCCGAATGTGGCGACTAGGGGCTTTTCACAGTAACTTCATACTTGTGACAATAAAAGATTATTATTATCTGGAACGAGAGGTCATAGTATAAGGGGTCGCAGATTTAAAACCGAGATGAGGGGAAATTACTTCTCTCAAAGGGTCATGAATCATTTGAATTTACTCCCCCAGAGTGCAGTGGACGTCGGGACAGTGAGTAAATTTAAGGAAGAGATGGACAGATTTTTAATTGGAAATGGCTTGAATGGTTTTGGAGAACGGGCAGGAAAGTGGAATTGAGACCGAGAGGAGATTAGCCATGGTCATAATGAATGGTGGAGTCGGCTCAAGCGGCTGAATGGCCTCCTGCTCCTAGTCCTTATGTTGTTGTATTACAGCAACTGTACTTCCATAATAATTGGCTGTAAACTCTTTCGGCCTCCCTGAGACATTCTTTCCCTCATTTCCGAGTTAAGGTTTGCTGACTCCAACCAGAGAGACTCAATTCTGGGAAATCTCTAGCTGACCCTTGGATGTCCTGTTGTAGTTGTGTTTTCTGACATCTTCCCATTGTTTTTTCAATTGGCAGGACACGTTGATGTCTTCACGTCAAAGCTGACTCTGGTTGATCAGTTTCCAGCATTGTCAGTCGCAGAAAGGTTTGGGTCGTTCAAGTAAGTGACGACATGGTATTCATGTGTTTAGTTGTTGCTTTCCAAATCCACGCTCATCCCTCCCGCTGGCTCCCGATTTAAGCCCAGGTTTCAGCCCCCTCACAAGTGCACCAAGACAGCCTTACGCTAAGTGAGATGACATTCTCTGTGACTGGGATCATGATGTGGTATGCTTTTTACAGTGTGCTATTAGGGCAGCACGATAGCACAAGTGGTTAGCACTGTGGCTTCACAGCGCCAGGGTCCCAGGTTCAATTCCCTGCTGGGTCACTGTCTGTGCGGAGTCTGCACGTTCTCCCCGTGTCTGCGTGGGTTTCCTCCGGGTGCTCCGGTTTCCTCCCACAGTCCAAAGATGTGCAAGTGAGGTGGATTGGCCATGCTAAATTGCCATTTGTGTCCAAAAAAGGTTAGTCGGGGTTACGGGGATAGGATGGAGGTGTGGGCTTAGGTTGGGGTGCTCTATCTAAGGGCCAGTGCAGACTCGATGGGCTGAATGGCCTCCTTCTTCACTATAAATTCTATGATTCTATAGAATTGCAAATTTCTGTTGTTGTTCTTGGTTTCTTTGCAACTGTTTAACATCTGGAATAAAGCATCATACAAATTAGGCCCGTTTCCTCTAGAATTTAGAAGGTTATGGGGTGATCTGGTCGAAGTCTTCAAGATATCCACAGGAAAATACAGGATAGATGAAGATGAACTGTCTCCACTTGTTGGAGATTCTAAAACTCGGGGGCAGAGTCTAAAAATTAGGCTAGACCATTCAGGAGAGATGTTTAGAAAGAACTTCTTCACTCAAAGGGTGGAATTCTCTCCCACAAACTGCAGTTATGTTAGATCAGTTAATTTTAAATCTGAGATAGATATTTTGTTAAGCAAAGGTATGATGGGATATGGGCCAAAGGCGGGAATATCTAGTTAGGCCACAGATCAGCCATAATCTCATTGAATGGCGGAGCAGGCTCGAGGGGCTGAATGGCCTACTCCTGATCCTGTGCTCCTTAAGTGTTCTCCATCAGTGCCTTGCCTCTGTTGCCGAGCTCAGAGTGATTCGCGTTTCTATTTTTACATTCTCCAGTTGGGAACAGGGAGGGGCCACTCCTGCTCCTCAAGCCTGCCCTAACATTCAATTAGATCACGGTTGATCTGTGTTTTCCATTTGTCAACCTTTGCACTATATCTCTACACCCAACTAAATGCCTATTGATTTCAGTCTTCAGTCATTGATTTCCGCTCCCCTTTGTGTCCAACGTGCTTCCTGATTTCACTCCTGGATGGCCTGAATGTTAAAATTATATTCCCTCATCCTTGATTTCCCCTATCAGAGGAAATGGCCTCACTATATTGACCCTAACTAATCCTTGGTGCATTTTAACCAGCATGGACAGGATGGGCCAAAGGGCCTTTTGCTGGGCTGTAAAACTCCATGACCTCAGCCAGATGACTCCTCAATCTTCAAATCCCAAGGAGATGCAAGCTAAGTTCATTCAAACATTCTTTGTAATTTAAGGCTCTGGTGTCATTATGGTGAATCCAACGCCAGAGCACCTGTTGACGACGTCTGCACCGTCACCTTTGCACCCACCCAGTGATCCATCATCATCCCCACTCTTCCCCATCCATGTGCGTTCCAATCGTCTCGGGCTAAAGCAGAATGGTTCAACCTCTGCATTTCTGCTGACCTGGACTTCAACTCCATATTCCGCCTATCATCCACAAAGTAGTACGCCTTCGCCCCTGCCTTCGTCCCTACCTTCGCCCCTGCCTGCGCCCCTGCCTTCGTCCCTGCCTTCGCCCCGCTTTCGTCCCTACCTTCGTCCCTACCTTTGTCCCTGCCTTCGTCCCTGCCTTCGTCCCTACCTTCACCCCTACCTTCGTCCCTGCCTTCATCCCTACCTTCACCCCTACCTTCGCCCCTGCCTTTATCCCTACCTTTGCCCCTGCCTTTATCCCTACCTTTATCCCTACCTTCACCCCTGCCTGTGGCCATCTGCTGCTGAATCCCAGTTCACATTTTGTCATCTTCACCTTGGATTATTCTTGCGCGATCCTGGCTGGTGAATCATCTTTCATCCACAAAAAATGATGCAGCCTCTATCCACGGAATATCCCGTGTGCCAATTGACCTACTTTGGATCTTTAACTTCTAATGACGCAAATTGCAAATTCTCATTCATGTTTAAGTTCCTCTCTGACCCCACCTCTCCCTATGTTTGTAATTGCCTCTTCTCTGAGAGGCTTGTAGGGGCTAGAGGAGGTTAGAGAGATAGGGCGTAGGCGTTGGAGGGTATTACAGAGATGGGGAGGGTTGTAGGAGCTGGGGGTGGTGATGAGAGCTGTAGGAGCTAGTGGAGCATACAGAGCTAGGGTTGTGAGGGGCTGGAAGAGGTTACAGAGATAGGGAGGGTTGGAGGAAGCTGCAGAGATAAGATTGTGAGGGGCTGGAAGAGGTTACAGAGATAGGGAGGGTTGGAGGAGGCTACAGAGATAGGGGGTTGTAGGAGCTGGTGGAGGTACAGAGATGTGCTTTGTGTTGTTCTGACCGAATAGCATCACTGATTTGACAAACGGGTTTACAGCACAGTTGATTCCAGTTTCCCATCTCTGTTCAAATTGTGGTTTTCACTGTGTTCACTCTCCTTTTATTCACCAGCCCCTTGAACTCGCTGAATATCTTGCACCATATACTGAAGAGAGTTTTGAGGTGAGTCATTTTTTTTAACACTTTCATGGGATGTGATCGTTGCTGTGACGAGGGCAGCGTTTAGTTGCTTATGCTCTTCCTGTGTGATTTGTTACTGAAAGGCAGACCCGATGGGCCGAATGGCCTCTGTGGGAATTCGATGATTCTATATCCCACTCTGTATCTCCCTCCAGCCCAAAATAAATCATTCACCAGTATTCTGTTTCCTACCAGTTTCAAATCGATGTTGCTGCTTCTGTCCCTTGTATTCCGTGGGCTCTAGCTTGTCTGTAAAGCCTGTATCAGCCTGTACGCCACATTTATCCATTAACTGCAATACCCTTACCAACTCATTGTAAAACTTGAGAAAGTTAGTTAAAACAGGGACAGGAATGGCATTAAAAAAGCAGGAATTTATACTTTATCTGAGCTGTTATCCTGAAAAATAGCCATTCTGCATCTTTGCATTCTCAGTTATTTTATGCTTAAAAATTGATATCCTTTTCTGCTAATTGTTACAGTAACATGTCGCAATGATGATTTAGTCACCCATTTTGTGCAGAGCGCACAAAGTTAGCAAGAGGAAAGCAGGGCGATGTATTTGCAATGAGAAGTTATTAATGGCACTCAGAAACAATGAATCAAAGTTGATGAAACAAATTGCCATTTTACAAAGAAAAAGGAAGCTGAGGCAATCGAAAAACCAGGCAACTGCATTGTGAAATTACAAATCTCAGACTCTGGCGGTTACCCTGGCATCCAGTGTAATAAAGATACGCTTCGGGAAGTTGCTGTGAATCAGTGACGATTATCACATGTTGTGTGTCGTTGCTATAGTTCCCTGTTGTTCGAAAACTGTATATCCTCCTACTAACTGAACAACGCCATGTGTCCGTGTTAGGTGCAATGAACAGTTTGTTTGGGGATCGTAGATCCCGATTTGGACTGTGGGAGAAAACCGAGCACCAGGAGGAAACCCACACAGACATGGGGAGAACGCGCAGACTCCACACAGACAGTGCACCTAGTCTGTGGGAGACATCCGTCCAAATAATTCTACAGTTTGCCTCTGGATGACCAGATCCATTATCCGCAAGCACAGGCTCTAGGCCAATCCAAGTAATTCATTAATCTATTCCTCCGTGCTTTGGGCAGCTAAGTGGATAGCACTGTGGCTTCACAGTGCCGGGATCCCAGGTTCGATTCCCCGCTGGCCGAATAGCACCACTATAAAGCCTGACCTTTTACAGTCATTGCAGATACATCTCTCTGCTTTCCTCTTGCTAACTCTGTGTGCTCTGCACAAAATGGGTGACTTAATCATCATTGCGACATGTTACTGGAGCAGTTAGCATAAAAGAAAATCAATTTTTAAGGATAAAATAACTGTGACTGCAAAGATGTCTGTGTGGAGTCTGCACGTTCTCCCCATGTCTATTCACTCTCATTCAGAAACATAGAATTTACAGTGCAGAAGGGGGCCATTCGGCCCATCGAGTGTGCACCGGCTCTTGGGAAGAGCACCCTACCCAAGCCCACACCTCCACCCTATCCCCATAACCCAGGAACCCCACCCAACACTAAGGGCAATTTATCATGGCCAATCCACCTAACCTGCACATCTTTGGACTGTGGGAGGAAACCGGAGCACCCGGAGGAAACCCACGCACACAAGGGGAGGACGTACAGACTCCGCACAGACAGTGACCCAGCCGGGAATCGAACCTGGGACCCTGGAGCTGTGAAGCGATTGTGCTATCCACAATGCTACCGTGCTGCCCGTTTATGGGGATAGGGCCTGGGTATGGTTTTCTTTCAGACTCAATGGAAGAATGGGAGGGCCGAAGGGCCTGTTCCTGTGCTGTAATTTTCTTTGTTCTTTGAATGGCCTCCTTCTGCACTACAGGGATTCTATTGGCCCTGGGTGTGAATATACTGAAAAGTCACATATAAAACCACAAGCTTTCCTTTCTACTCAAGTAACAATACTAATTCTCCAGATCAAGAGATATCATTATGGCTTCATTTCTTTCAGTGGGATTGTTTGTATCAATTCCCAGTTTGGCAACAGACACTTAACCATATCTGTTGAACTAATCATGCTCCCAGTATTACTGGTAACTGAGTGTGGTGTTGGATATGTCGTTTAAACAGTGACACAATGGACAGATCCACTAGGGATTAAACCTCGGAGACCACACTTTCAGAGTGTTGGTCTTCACACAATGACGAGCATTAAAACTTCTAATCGCAGACTGTTAAATTGCCCTTAGTGTCCAAAATTGCCGTTAGTGTTGTGTGGGGTTACTGGGTTATGGGGATAGGGTGGAGGTGTGGGCTTGGATAGGATGCTCTTTCCAAGAGCCAGTGCAGACTCGATGGGCCGAATGGCTTCCTTCTGCACTGTAAATTCTATGAGAAATTGTCTGGCCTGGGACTTGTATCTCAATTTGGGGGAAACTCTTTAGCTGCAGTGGGCTGTAGGTCACTTCAAGATTTGAATAAAAATTAAACTTTCGGCTGTGATTTAAATGTTGCCGTTTTTTGCGTATCGACTGGAAGTGTTTCCCTTTGTTTGGGATCACAGTAACTTCACCCATTTTCGAGCAGCAGCCATTCAGGGCAACTTGACCCCATTCCCAACCTTCACTGACCACTCAGTGGCAGGCCCTCGATGATAATCGTTTATGGTCACAAGTAGTCTTCAATGAAGCTACTGTGAAAAGCCCCCAGTCGCCACATTCTGGCACCTGTTACGGGAGACCGGTACGAGAATTGAACCCGCGCTGCTGCCCTGTTCTGCATTGCAAGCCAACTAATTAGCCCACTGTGCTAAACCAGCCCTTCCCTGCAACTTGGAGAGACCAGTCCTGACCAGGGGCCAGAAAGCTGAAGGAGGTTGGGAGGGAGGCCACCAACCCTCTGAAAGAACACCCCACCTCGGCCCACTCCCCTGCCCTATCCCCGTATCCCTACGTCATGGCCAATCCACCTAACCTGCACAGCTTCGGACGGTCGGAGGAAACCAGAGCACCCGGAGGAAACCCACGCAGACACGGGGAGTCACCCGAGGTCAGAATCAAACCCCTGTCCCTGGCTCTGTGAGGCAGCAGTGCTCACCCGCTTTGCCACCATGTCACCACAGTGAATGATGCAGTAAAACATTGGATCTTGATGCTTAATCTGTGAATTAATACAAACTAAGTTGTGTTTTCTATACAGAAGAGTGAGACTGGCTGAGTTTTTATTGTTGGTACTGATTCATTCTTTCTTTAAACCCTAGTTTATCGGAGGGCAGGTACCTCTTGAGTCATTCCTCAGGAGACTCGTCCATGACCATCTATCGCAACGTGCAAGGGGGAAAGTTCACCAGAGCAGCCTACAACCTTCACGCCGCGCACAGCACACTGCCTCCCACCCCATCTACTCTCTCAGTGCCCTGGGTGCCCCTGGACCCCAACGTCTTGCTGCCTTACCACATCCACCACAGCCGAGTCCCCTGCACCTTTCCTCCCATGTCTTCGGATGATCTTCAAAATCAAAAGGTTTGTCTGTCTATCAGCTTCTCACCCTGTTGGCCAAGTTCCAACACTCGTAGCTTGCAAACCTGGGAAAGGATTTTTTTTTCAGATGAATGTAGCATTCCTGACTGTCATTGTTCTGAGAATTGTTGATGCAACACTTTGATGCTTTGCAGCCAGTGTGTTCTGTATCTTGCGGCAGTTACTACAGGTGGGGCGACAACTCTGGTTAAGACATGGTGTGTAGGAACTTGTAATCTCCTTAGTCTTTGGGGATTCAGATCCTCAGCACACCTTAATGCTCTCTGTCTGGTGTGTTGACAGATGTAAGTGGCAGAACTCTCCTCCAACTAGGAGAAAGGGTCCAAGGTTACTGAATAAAGGGCTATGAGACACTAATCTGCACACGAGTGTAAGACCTGCAATATAAAGTTTCTAACTTTCACAGGTGCTCTGGGTACTGGTGCGTCCAAGTAACATTCTGTTTATTTTAAAGTTGTGTTTAAGAACAAAAATCCGTCATTCTTTTACTATTATTAGTGTTTCTATTTGCCCAACGTGGGCAGTTTATTATCATTTATTATCACCTCTCGGAGCACAGTGTAGTGAGCCAAGTCCACGACCTACTTAAGTTACACTTGAGCCTCATCCCACTCGAATTCCATCTTCATCCAACCCTATTATTCTCCCTAGTACGTGTAACAAGACTCCCCTTAAATGCATCAACCAGCGAGTTCCACATTCTCCCCACCCTGTGCAAAGAGATTTCTCCAAAATTTTTTGCACGATTGGTCTTTCGTTTTTGTCATTCTTTCTGTTAATGCATAATACAGACAATTCCAATTCCAAACTCTCTCCCTCCAGCCCGTCAACCTCCCATCTGGTCGAAATGGTGCCAGGTACATTTTCACGGCCTGAGCCTCCAGGTGCCTGGCGTGCTAATGTGCGCACTTCACCCCCAAGTGCAATTCTTGTGCATCAGACTGTGAGAATAGGTGCCACCGCAAATGGAGTAATACCATCCTCGGTGAGGGGGCATAGTGCCAAGAGTGGATCGGCCACCCGTTCGCCAGCCCTGCTCAATTTCCTTTCTTACTGGGTGAACATCTCCATTATCTTCCTCAACTAGCCCATTTCCTCGTGCTCCCTCCCTGATCATAGAATCCACAGTGCAGAAGGAGGCCATTCGGCCCATTGAGCCTGCACCAGCCTTTGGAAAGAGCACCGTACTTATCTAAATATTTCACCCCAACCCCACACAGCCATTTTCAGTCACTCTAATCCACAATGTTAAGTCAATGACAGATATTGAAGAAAATTCATTTTAGCAAGTTAACCCTGGTCTGTCCAGTAGGAATCCGTTCCTGTCCCCAAAGAACAAAATCAACAAAGAGGAAACTGCAGCCCAGTTTTGCCAGGTTTTTCTCAAATGACATTTATATTTACGATCTGAAGTATGCTCTCTCGCGCGCGCTCTCCAGCTCTCCCTTGTGCTCTCCAGTTCTCTCGCGTGCGCTCTCCAGCTCTCCCTTGTGCTCTCCAGTTCCCTCGCGTGCGCTCTCCAGCTCTCCCTTGCGCTCTCCAGCTCTCCCTTGCGCTCTCCAGTTCTCTCGCGCGCGCTCTCTAGCTCTCTCGCGTGCGCTCTCCAGTTCTCTCGCGTGCGCTCTCCAGCTCTCTCGCGCGCGCTCTCCAGCTCTCCCTTGCGCTCTCCAGCTCTCCCTTGCGCTCTCCAGCTCTCCCTTGCGCTCTCCAGCTCTCTCGCGCGCGCTCTCCAGCTCTCTCGCGTGCGCTCTCCAGCTCTCTCGCGTGCGCTCTCCAGCTCTCTCGCGCGCTCTCCAGCTCTCTCGCGCGCGCTCTCCAGCTCTCCCTTGCGCTCTCCAGTTCTCTCGCGTGCGCTCTCCAGCTCTCTCGCGTGCGCTCTCCAGCTCTCTCGCGTGCTCTCCAGCTCTCTCGCGTGCGCTCTCCAGCTCTCTCGCGTGCGCTCTCCAGCTCTCTCGCGTGCGCTCTCCAGCTCTCTCGCGTGCGCTCTCCAGCTCTCTCGCTTGCGCTCTCCAGTTCTCTCGCGTGCGCTCTCCAGCTCTCTCGCGTGCGCTCTCCAGCTCTCTCGCGTGCGCTCTCCAGCTCTCTCGCGTGCGCTCTCCAGCTCTCTCGCGTGCTCTCCAGCTCTCTCGCGTGCGCTCTCCAGCTCTCTCGCGTGCGCTCTCCAGCTCTCTCGCGTGCGCTCTCCAGCTCTCTCGCGTGCGCTCTCCAGCTCTCTCGCGCGCGCTCTCCAGCTCTCTCGCGCGTGCTCTCCAGCTCTCGCGCGCGCTCTCCAGCTCTCTCGCGTGCGCTCTCCAGCTCTCTCGCGTGCGCTCTCCAGCTCTCTCGCGTGCGCTCTCCAGCTCTCTCGCGCGTGCTCTCCAGCTCTCGCGCGCGCTCTCCAGCTCTCGCGTGCGCTCTCCAGCTCTCTCGCGCGTGCTCTCCAGCTCTCTCGCGCGTGCTCTCCAGCTCTCGCGCGCGCTCTCCAGCTCTCGCGCGCGCTCTCCAGCTCTCTCGCGTGCGCTCTCCAGCTCTCTCGCGTGCGCTCTCCAGCTCTCTCGCGCGTGCTCTCCAGCTCTCGCGCGCGCTCTCCAGCTCTCTCGTGCGCTAACACTGAAATACCTTTTCCTCGCTGTATACCTTCCACTGAAGCACCCACACACTCAAATGCCTCTGAACTGTCCCCCTCCCCCAACTGTACACCTCGCTGTACACCCTGCACTGAAATAAAACCCATGCACCAGACTCTGAAATAATCCTCCTCGCAATTGGAAAGCTCCCGCTTGACTGAGATGCCCTCCTCCACCGCCCCCGTGCTGACAGTATACTGAGATTCCCACCCCGGTTCTGAGTGGTGAGATGGAGGGTTCAGAAAGCCGATTCGTTTGGGAGGTTTCACAGACGTACTTTTCCAGTCAGATCACTGAATACTGATCAATAATAATAATAATGTTTATTAGTGTCACAAGTAGGCTTACATCAACACTGCAATGACGTTTTTAAAATTAATTTAGCTTGCCCAATTCTTTTTGTCCAGTTAAGGGGTGATTTATTGTGTGTTCAATCCACCTATCCTGCACATCTTTTTTTTGGGGTTGTGGGGGTGAGACCCTGCTGAGATGGGGAGAATGTGCAAACTCCACACTGATGGTGAACACTGCATTGAAGTTACTGTGAAAATCTCCTAGTTGCCACACTCCTGCGCCTGTACGGGTACACTGAGGGAGAATTCAGAATGTCTAACTCACTCTCTGGCTGAGTTTTGTCTCCTTCGCAGTCCTGGCCAGCGTTAGCTCCCACTCGGCCCAGACAAGCAGGGTGAATTGTCCAGTGAGCCGGCCCTGACAATCACTGCCATTACTGAGCCTGGGTTTGGTGCTGCAGTAAACCTGATAACATCTCACCACAATCACATAATGCTTGCGACACGGAGACATGGCTGAGCTGTTTAAAAGGCAGTGAGCCCTGAATGGCACTGGGAGGTCCTGGAGAGACATGAGGACAAGGACCAAATAACCTCCCTGTCTCCTTTTGTATCCAAGTTGCCACATTACCCTGGCTCTCATGTGCTTTTACCTTTGTTATCAGTCTCCCATGTGGGGCCTTGCCAAAGACTTTGCTGAAATTCCTATAAACCACAGCAACTGTACTGCCCTCATGAAAATGAAATATGAAAATCGCTTATTGTCACGAGTAGGCTTCAATTAAGTTACTGTGAAAAGCCCCTAGTCGCCACATTCCAGCGCCTGTCCGGGGAGGCTGGTACGGGAATCGAACCGTGCTGCTGGCCTGCTTGGTCTGCTTTAAAAGCCAGCGATTTAGCCGAGTGAGCTAAACCAGCCCCTGGTACACACCATCTACACACCTGGTCACCTCCTCATAGAATTCAGTCACATTTGTTAGGCGTGACCTCCCTCTGACAAAGCCGTGCTGACTCACTAATCAAGCCCTGCGTCTCCAAGTGGAAAAAGATTCTATCCTGAAGAATTTTCTCCAATGGTTTCCCCATCATCAACGTGAGACTGACTGGTCTGTAAATCCCTGGCTCATCTCTACCACCCTTCAAAAGTGCAACCACATTCGCTGTCTTCCAGTCCTGTGGCACTCCCCCTGTGGGCCAGAGAAAAATTAAAGTTGAGTCAGAGCCCCTGTAATTTCCTCCCTTGCCTTCCACAGCATCCTGGGATCCAACCCATCTGGACCTGGGGGTTGTCCACTTCTCCGCTACCTCCTCACTCCCTATATCAAACTGCTCAAGGACCTCACAGTCCCTCTGCCTGAAGTCTGCACCCACAGCCTCCTTCTCCAAAGTGAAGACAGATGTGATGTACTTGTTTAACACCCTACCAATGTCACCTGGCTCCACGCATGGATACCCTCTGGGTCGCTAATGGCTCCTACTCTTCCTGGTAATCCCTATCCCTTCGGTGGCCTTGGCCTCGGCTCCTCCCTCTGTGACTGGATCCTGAACTTTCAAACCCACAGGCCGCAATCAGATAGGCAACAACACCACCTCCACGATCATCCTCAACACTGGTGCCCCACAAGGCTGTGTCCTCAGCCCCCTACCCTACTATAGAACATAGAACATAGAACGATACAGCGCAGTACAGGCCCTTCGGCCCTCGATGTTGCACCGACATGGAAAAAATCTAAAGGCCATCTAACCTACACTATGCCCTTATCATCCATATGCTTATCCAATAAATTTTTAAATGCCCTCAATGTTGGCATGTTCACTACTGTTGCAGGTAGGGCATTCCACGGCCTCACCACTCTTTGCGTAAAAAACCCACCTCTGACCTCTGTCCTATATCTATTACCCCTCAATTTAAGGCTATGTCCCCTCGTGCTAGCCACCTCCATCCGCGGGAGAAGGCTCTCGCTGTCCACCCTATCTAACCCTCTGATCATTTTGTACGCCTCGATTAAGTCACCTCTTAACCTTCTTCTCTCTAACGAAAACAACCTCAAGTCCATCAGCCTTTCCTCATAAGATTTTCCCTCCATACCAGGCAACATCCTGGTAAATCTCCTCTGCACCCGTTCCAAAGCTTCCACGTCCTTCCTATAATGAGGCGACCAGAACTGTACGCAATACTCCAAATGCGGCCGTACTAGAGTTTTGTACAACTGCAACATGACCTCATGGCTCCGGAACTCAATCCCTCTACCAATAAAGGCCAACACACCATAGGCCTTCTTCACAACCCTATCAACCTGGGTGGCAACTTTCAGGGATCTATGTACATGGACACCGAGATCCCTCTGCTCATCCACACTACCAAGAATTTTACCATTAGCCAAATATTCCGCATTTCTGTTATTCTTTCCAAAGTGAATCACCTCACACTTCTCCACATTAAACTCCATTTGCCACCTCTCAGCCCAGCTCTGCAGCTTATCTATGTCCCTCTGTAACCTGCAACATCCTTCCGCACTGTCTACAACTCCACCGACTTTAGTGTCGTCTGCAAATTTACTCACCCATCCTTCTGCGCCCTCCTCTAGGTCATTTATAAAAATGACAAACAGCAACGGCCCCAGAACAGATCCTTGTGGTACGCCACTCGTAACTGAACTCCATTCTGAACATTTCCCATCAACTACCACTCTCTGTCTTCTTTCAACTAGCCAATTTCTGATCCACATCTCTAAATCACCCTCAATCCCCAGCCTCCGTATTTTCTGCAATAGACGACCGTGGGGAACCTTATCAAACGCTTTACTGAAATCCATATACACCACATCAACTGCTCTACCCTCGTCTACCTGTTCAGTCACCTTCTCAAAGAACTCGATAAGGTTTGTGAGGCATGACCTACCCTTCACAAAACCATGCTGACTGTCCCTAATCATATTATTCCTATCTAGATGATTATAAATCGTATCTTTTATAATCCTCTCCAAGACTTTACCCACCACAGACGTTAGGCTCACCGGCCTATAGTTACCGGGGTTATCTCTACTCCCCTTCTTGAACAAAGGGACCACATTTGCCATCCTCCAGTCCTCTGGCACTATTCCTGTAGCCAATGATGACCTAAAAATCAAAGCCAAAGGCTCAGCAATCTCTTCCCTGGCTTCCCAGAGAATCCTAGGATAAATCCCATCCGGCCCCGGGGACTTATCTATTTTCACCTTGTCCAGAATTGCCAACACTTCTTCCCTACGCACCTCAATGCCATCTATTCTAATAGCCTGGGTCTCAGCATTCTCCTCCACAATATTATCTTTTTCTTGAGTGAATACTGACGAAAAGTATTCATTTAGTATCTCGCTTATCTCCTCAGCCTCCACACACAACTTCCCACCACTGTCCTTGACTGGCCCTACTCTTACCCTAGTCATTCTTTTATTCCTGACATACCTATAGAAAGCTTTTGGGTTTTCCTTGATCCTACCTGCCAAAGACTTCTCATGTCCCCTCCTTGCTCGTCTCAGCTCTCTCTTTAGATCCTTCCTCGCTTCCTTGTAAATATCAAGCGCCCCAACTGAAACTTCACGCCTCATCTTCACATAGGCCTCCTTCTTCCTCTTAACAAGAGATTCCACTTCTTTGGTAAACCACGGTTCCCTCGCTCGACCCCTTCCTCCCTGCCTGACTGGTACGTACTTATCAAGAACATGCAATAGCTGTTCCTTGAACAAGCTCCACATATCCAGTGTGCCCAACCCTTGCAGCCTACTTCTCCAACCAACACATCCTAAGTCATGTCTAATGGCATCATAATTGCCCTTCCCCCAGCTATAACTCTTGCCCTGCGGGGTATACTTATCCCTTTCCATCACTAACGTAAAGGTCACCGAATTGTGGTCACTGTTTCCAAAGTGCTCACCTACCTCCAGATCTAACACCTGGCCTGGTTCATTACCCAAAACCAAATCCAATGTGGCCTCGCCTCTTGTTGGCCTGTCAACATATTGTGTCAGGAAACCCTCCTGCACACATTGTACAAAGAATGACCCATCTAATGTACTCGAACTATATCTTTTCCAGTCAATATTTGGAAAGTTAAAGTCTCCCATAACAACTACCCTGTTACTTTCGCTCTTTTCCAGAATCATCTTCGCCATCCTTTCCTCTACATCCCTAGAACTATTAGGTGGCCTATAGAAAACTCCCAACAGGGTGACCTCTCCTTTCCTGTTTCTAACCTCAGCCCATACTACCTCAGAAGAAGAGTCCCCATCTAGCATCCTTTCCGCCACTGTAATACTGTCCTTGACAAGCAGAGCCACACCTCCCCCTCTTTTGCCCCCTTCTCTGACCTTACTAAAACACCTAAACCCCGGAACCTGCAACAACCATTCCTGTCCCTGCTCTATCCATGTCTCTGAAATGGCCACAACATCGAAGTCCCAGGTACCAACCCATGCTGCCAGTTCCCCTACCTTATTTCGTATACTCCTGGCATTGAAGTAGACACACTTCAAACCACCTACCTGAACACTGGCACCCTCCTGCGAAGTCAAATCTGTGCTCCTGACCTCTATACTCTCAATCTCCCGTACCCTAAAACTACAATCCAGGCTCCCATGCCCCTGCTGAATTAGTTTAAACCCCCCCAAAGAGCACTAACAAATCTCCCCCCCAGGATATTGGTGCCCCTCAGGTTCAGATGTAGACCATCCTGTCTATAGAGGTCCCACCTTCCCCAGAAAGAGCCCCAGTTATCCAGAAATCTGAATCCCTCCCGCCTGCACCATCCCTGTAGCCACGTGTTTAATTGCTCTCTCTCCCTATTCCTCATCTCACTATCACGTGGCACGGGCAACAACCCAGAGATAACAACTCTGTTTGTTCTCGCTCTGAGCTTCCATCCTAGCTCCCTAAAGGCCTGCCTGACATCCTTGTCCCCTTTCCTACCTATGTCGTTAGTGCCAATGTGGACTACGACTTGGGGCTGCTCCCCCTCCCCCTTAAGGACCCGGAAAACACGATCCGAGACATCACGTACCCTTGCACCTGGGAGGCAACATACCAAACGTGAGTCTCTCTCGCTCCCACAAAATCTCCTATCTGTGCCCCTGACTATTGAGTCCCCAATTACTAATGTTCTACTCCTTTCCCCCCTTCCCTTCTGAGCAACAGGGACAGACTCCGTGCCAGAGGCCCGTACCCCATGGCTTACCCCTGGTAAGTCGTCCCCCCCACAAGTATCCAAAACGGTATACTTGTTACTCAGGGGAACGACCGCAGGGGGTCCCTGCACTGACTGCTTCTTCCCAGTCCCTCTTACAGTTACCCATCTATCTCCAGTCTTTGGTGTAACTATTTCCCTGAAGCTCCTATCTATGACCCCCTCTGCCTCCCGAATGATCCGAAGTTCATCCAGCTCAAGCTCCAGGTCCCTAACACGGTTTTTGAGGAGCTGGAGTTGGGTGCACTTCCCACAGATGAAATCAGCAGGGACACTGACGGCGTCCCTCACCTCAAACATTCTGCAGGAGGAGCATTGTACTGCCTTCCCTGACATCACCTCTAGATTTAAAAAATAACAAGAAAAAGAAAAAGAAAGGAAGAGCTTACCTGATATTACCTCAAACCCTGCTCCCGCTCAAAGGTAAGTAAATTTAAAGGCACTCACTCACCTTCACGACAGGCCCCTGCGCCCGCTTCCCAACCACCGTGGGGTGGGGGGGTTGGTTAGAGGAGGAGGTAGGGTGGGAAACACTCACGAAGTGTTTCGGGTTTAACTGTCACTTGCCAACAGCCTCTCCACAAACCACCTTCAACTTAGGCTGACCGCACTGCACGTATGCAAATTTCCCCAGAACAGCTGATCAGTAGCTCTGCTCTGCTGCCCTCTGCTGGATGATTGCCTTCACTCAAACTCCTCGGGTCCCCTTCGCAGATTGACCTTCCACTTAGGCTGACCGCACTGCACGTATGCAAATTTCCCCAGAACAGCTGATCAGTAGCTCTGCTCTGCTGCCCTCTGCTGTATACTCCTTATACATCTATGACTGCCCAAATTCCCCTCCAACTCGATTTTCAAATTTGTTGATGACAGCACTGTGGTGGGTCGGATTTCAAACAATGACGAGACAGAGTACAGGAATGGGATAGAGAATCTGGTGAACTGGTGCGACGACAATAATCTCTTCCTCAATGTCAACAAAACAAAGGAGATTGTCATCGCCTTCAGGAAGTATAGTGGAGAACATGCCCCTGTCTACATCAATGGGAACGAAGTAGAAAGGGTCGAGAGCTTCAAGTTTTTAGGTGTCCAGATCACCAACAACCTGTCCTGGTCCCCCCATGCCGACACGATAGTGAAGAAAGCCCACCAACGACTACTTTCTCAGAAGACTAAGAAAATTTGGCATGTCACCTGCGACTCTCACCAACCTCGATAGACGCACCATAGAAAGCATTCTTTCTGGTTGTATCACGGCTTGGTATGGAGCCTGCTCTGCCCAAGACCACAGGAAACTACAAAAGGTCAAGAATGTAGCCCAGTCCATCACGCAAACCAACCTCCCATCCCATCCCATCCATTGTTCAAGAAGGGGAGTAGAGACAACCCCAGTAACTATAGACCAGTGAGCCTTACTTCTGTTGTGGGAAAAGTATTGGAAAGATTTATAAGAGATGGGATGTATGATCATCTGGAAAGGAATAATTTGATTAGGGATAGTCAACATGGTTTTGTGAAGGGTAGATCGTGCCTCACAAACCTTATTGAGTTCTTTGAGAAGGTGACCAAACAGGTGGACGAGGGTAAAGCGGTTGATGTGGTTATATGGATTTCAGTAAAGCGTAGGTAGGCTATTGCAGAAAATACGGAGGCATGGGATTCAGGGTGATTTAGCAGTTTGGATCAGAAACTGGCTAGCTGGAAGAAGACAAAGGGTGGTGGTTGATGGGAAATGTTCAGACTGGAGTCCAGTTACTAGTGGTGAACCACAAGGATCTGTTTTGGGGCCACTGCTGTTTCTCATTTTTATAAATGACCTGGAGGAGGGTGTAGAAGGATGGGTGAGTCAATTTGCAGATGACACTAAAGTCGGTGGAGTTGTGGACAGTTCAGAAGGATGTTACAAGTTACAGAGGGACATAGATAAGCTGCAGAGCTGGGCTGACAGGTGGCAAATAGAGTTTAATGCAGAAAAGTGTGAGGTGATTCATTTTGGAAGGAATAACAGGAAGACAGAGTACTGGGCTGATGGTAAGATTCTTCGTAGTGTGGTTGAGCAGAGAGATCTTGGTAGTGTGGTTGAGCAGAGAGATATGTGCATAGATCCCTGAAAGTTGCCACCCAGGGTGAGAGGACTGTTAAGAAGGCGTACGGTGTGTTAGCTTTTATTGGTAGAGGAATTGAGTTTCGGAGCCATGAGTTCATGTTGCAGTTGTACAAAACTCTGGTGCGGCCACATTTGGAGTATTGCGTGCAGTTCTGGTCGCCGCATTATAGGAAGGATGTGGAAGCATTGGAAAGGGTGCAGAGGAGATTTACCAGAATGTTGCCTGGTATGGAGGGAAGATCTTATGAGGAAAGGCTGAGGGACTTGGGGCTGTTTTCGTTAGAGAGAAGAGGGTTAAGAGGAGACTTAATTGAGGCATACAAGATGATCAGAGGATTAGATAGGGTGGACAGTGAGAGCCTTTTTCCTCGGATGGTGATGTCTAGCACGAGGGGACATAGCTTTAAATTGAGGGGAGATAGATATAGGACAGATGTCAGATGCCCTGCCTGCAACAGTAGTGGACTCGCCAACACTAAGGGCATTCAAATGGTCATTGGATAGACATATGGACGATAAGAGAATAGTGTAGATGGGCTTTAGAGGGGTTTCACAGGTCGGCGCAACATCGAGGGCCGAAGGGCCTGTACTGCGCTGTTATGTTCTATTGACTATCCATAATTCCCGCTGCCTCAGGAAGGCAGCCAGCATAATTAAGGACCCCACGCACCCCGGATATACTCTCTTCCACCTTCTTCCGTCAGGAAAAAGATACCAAAGTTTGAGGTCACGTACCAACCAACTCAAGAACAGCTTCTTCCCCACTGCCATCAGACCTTTGAATGGACCTACCTCGTATTAAGTTGATCTTTTCTCTGCACCTTGCTGTGACTGTAACATCCTGTGACATTCTGCAGTCTCTCCTTCCTTCCCTATGTAAGGATATGCATTGTTTCTACAACATGCAAGAAACAATACTTTTCACTGCATACTAATACATTACAATTATAAATCAAATCAGATCTTGACATCCTGATGGAATATCTTGGGATTTTCCATAATCTTACTTGCCAGTGCTTTTTCATTCCCCCTCTTTTCTCTCTTAATTGCCTTTTTGAGTTTCCCTCGGCACTTTCTATTCATCACAAGGACCTTTTCTCCCTTTTGTATCTGTAAAAGTCTCCCTTTTCCTTCCTATCCAGTCCTGAATGATCCTGGACATCCAGGGTTCTTGGACTTGTTGCTCCCACATTTCATGGAGTTTAATCTGGACAAATGTTAGGTAATGCATTTTGGAAGGTCTAATGCAGGTAGGGAATATACAGTGAATGATAGAACCCACAAGAGAATTGACAGGCAGAGAGATCGAGGTGTACAGGTCCACAGGTCACTCAAAAACACAGGTGGCGAAGGCAGTCAAGAAGGCATACGGCATGCTTGCCTTCATTGGCCAGGGCATTGAGTATAAAAATTGGCAAGTCATGTTGCAGCTGTATAGAACCTTAGTTACGCCACACTTGGCGAGAACTAGTGTTCAATTCTGGTTGCCACACTACCAGAAAGATGTGGAGGCTTTAGAGAGGGTGCAGAAGAGATTTACCAGAATGTTGCCTGGTCTGGAGGGCATTAGCTATGAGGAAAGGTTGAATAAACTCGGTTCGTTCTCATTGGAACAACGAAGGTTGAGGGGCGGCCTAATAGAGGTCTACAAAATTATGAGGGGCATAGACAGAGTGGATAGTCAGGCTTTTTCCCAGGGTAGAGGTGTCAATTACTAGGGGGCATAGGTTTAAGGTGCGAGGGACAAGGTTTAGAGGAGATGTATGAGGCAAGTTTTTTACACAGAGGGTAGTGGGTGCCTGGAACTCGCTGCCGGAGGAGGTGGTGGAAGCAGGAACGATAGTGACATTTAAGGGGCATCTTGACAAATACATGAATAGGATGGGAATAGAGGGATACGGACCCAGGAAGTGCAGAATATTTTAGTTTAGACGGGCAGCATGGTCGGCACAGACCTGGAGGGCTGAAGGGCCTGTTCCTGTGCTGTACTTTTCTTTGTTCTTTGTTCATCCTCACGGTAACATTTGGGACCTGCGCTCTCACTAATTCCATTTTGAACTGCCCCACCCAGCACTGCCCCACCCCTTGTTTCACCTTCGACATGTTGATATAAAAAGCTCTCTTGAATACATTTCAAGAAATCTGCTTCCTCTAAACCCTTTACAATGTGACAATACCAATTGATGTTAGGAAAGTTGAAATCCCCACCTATATTTGCTCTTTTATTATTTTTACACACCTCAGTGAATTTTGTTTTATTCATTTACGGGATATGGGTGTCGCTGGTTAGGCCAGCATTGATTGCCCATCCCTAGTTGCCCTTCAGAAGGTGGTGGTGAGTTGCCTTCTTGAATCGCTGCAGTTCTTGAGGTGTAGGTGCATGTATTGTACTGTTCGGGAGGGAATTATCTATATATCTGCTCCTCTATTGCCCGCTGTCCATTTGCTGGTCTATTACACATTCCCTGCAGTGTGTTTGCCCCATTTTTATTCCTAAAACTCTACCCACCAAGCCTCATTAGAAGACCCTTCCAAGATATCATCCCTCCTTACTGCAGGAACAGACTCCTTAATTAATAATGCAACACCACCTCCTCTTTTACACCCTCCCAAGTCCCACCCCTCCCTTAACCTCTCTGTGATGGCAACAACATCACAACTCCACGTGTCAATACAGGCTCTTAACATCTGACTTGCCTATGATACTCTTTGAATTAAAGTAGAGGCCATTCATAGAACTGTGCAGCACAGTACAGGCCGTTCGGCCCACGATGTTGTGCCCAACTTGTCTGAAACTAAGATCAAATCAACCTACTCCCAGTCATTCTAGTGCACTCCATATTCCTATCCAATAACCGCTTGAAAGTTCCTCAAGTGTCCAACTCCACTACCATAGCTGGGAGTGCGTTCCACGCCCCAACCACTCTCTGAGTAAAGAACCTACCTCTGACATCCCTCCTATATCTTCCACCCTAAACCTTATAGTTATGCCCCCGTGTAACAGCTACATCCACCCGAGGAAAAAGTCGCTGAACATCCACTCTGTCTATCCCTCTCATCATCTTATACACCTCGATTAAGTCACCTCTCATCCTCCTTCGCTCCAATGAGAAAAGCCCTAGCTCCCTCAACCTTTCCTCATAAGACCTACTCTCCAATCCAGGCAGCATCTTGGTAAATCTCCTTTGCACCCTTTCCAATGCTTCCACATCCTTCCTATTATGAGGTGACCAGAACTGCACACAATACTCCAAATGTGGTCTAACCAAGGTCTTGTACGGTTGCAGCATAACCTCATGGCTCTTAAACTCAATCCCCCTGTTAATAAATGCTATAGGCTTTCTTCATGGCTCTATCCACTTGGGTGGTAACTTTCAGAGATCTATGGACATGAACTCCGAGATCTCTCTGCTTCTCCAGAACCCTGCCGTTAATCCTGTAATCCGCATTCAAATTTGTCCTACCAAAAAGAATCACCTCACACTTATCAGGGTTCAACTCCATCTGCCACTTTTCAGCCCAGTTCTGCATCCTATCATAGACATAGAATTTACAGTGCAGAAGGAGGCCATTCAGCCCATCGAGTCTGCACCGGCTCTTGGAAAGAGCACCCTACCCAAGGTCAACACCTCCACCCTATCCCCATAACCCAGTAATCCCACCCAACACTAAGGGCAATTTTGGACACTAAGGGCAATTTATCATGGCCAATCCACCTAACCTGCACATCTTTGGACTGTGGGAGGAAACCGGAGCACCCGGAGGAAACCCACGCACACACGGGGAGGATGTGCAGACTCCGCACAGACAGTGACCCAAGCTGGGATCGAACCTGGGACCCTGGAGCTGTGAAGCGATTGTGCTATCCACAATGCTACCGTGCTGCTATGAATGTCTCTTTTCAGCCTACAACAGCCCTCCACATTATCCACATTAATGCTTCATTGCATCGTAATTACCCTTCCCCCAGTTATAAACCTTGTGCTGCTGTATGTCCCTATCCCTCTCCTTTGCAATAGTGAAAGACATCGAATTGTGGTCACTATTTCCAAAGTGCTCTCCCACAACCAAATCTAACACTTGGCCCAGTTCATTACCCAGTACCAAATCCAATGTGGCCCCACCTCTTGATGGTCTATCCACATATTGTGTGAGAAAACCCTCCTGCACACACTGGATAAAAACAGCCCCATCCAAACTATTCAAATTATAGTGGTTCCAATCAATATTTGGAAAGTTAAAGTCACCCATGACAACTACCCTGTGACTACCGCACCTATCCAAAATTTGCATTGCAATCTTTTCCTCCACATCTCTTTTACGGTTTGGGGGCCTATAGAAAACTCTTAACAAAGTGACCGCTCCTTTCCTATTTCTAACTTCAGCCCACACTACCTCAGTAGACAGGTCCACCTCAAACTGCCTTTCTGCAGCAATTATACTATCCTTGATTAACTATGCTACTCCTCCACCTCTTTTACCACCTTCCCTAATCTTACTGAAACATCTAAACCCCGGAACCTCCAACAACCATTCCTGCCTGTTCTATCCAGGTCTCCGTAATGGCCACAACATCGTAGTCCCAGGTACCAATCCATGCTTCAAGCTCACCAACCTTATTCCTGATGCTCGTCGCATTGAAGTAGACGCACTTCAAACCACCTTCATGCCTGCAGGTCCACTCTTGTGACCTTGGTACCTTCCGCAGTACTGCACTACCCTCAACTTCCTGAACTCCAGCAATGCTATCTCCTGGACAATTAGTTTAAAACCCCCCGAAGAGCTGTAGCAAATTTCCCTCCCAGGATATTGGTGCCCTGTTTGTACAGGTCCCACCTTCCCCAGAATGTGCTCCAATTATCCAAGTAACTGAAACCCTCCCTCCTGCAGCATCCCTGTAGCCACGTGTTTATCTGCACTCTCTCCCTCTTCCTCACCTCACTAGCATGTGGCACTGGCAGCAAACCAGAGATGGCAACACGGTCTGTCCTGGCTCTCAGCTTCCACCTGAATTCCTGTTTTACATTTGGGGCAGCAATGTAGCACAAGTGGATAGCACTGTGGTTTCAAAGCGCCAGGGTCCCAAGTTCAATTCCCTGCTGCGTCACTGTCTGTGCGGAGTCTGCACGTCCTCCCCGTGTCTGTGTGGGTTTCCTCCGGGTGCTCCGGTTTCCTCCCACAGTCCAAAGACGTGCAGATTAGGTGGATTGGCCATGCTAAATTGCCCTTAGTATCCAAAAAGATTAGGAGGGGTTATTGGGTTACGGGGATAGGGTGGAAGTGAGGGCTTAAGTGGGCCGGTGCAGACTCGATGGACCAAATGGCCTCCTACACTGTATGTTCTATCCCTGTCCCTTTTCCTACCTCTGTCGTTGGTACCAATGTGTACCACGACCTGTGGCTGCTCCCCCTCCCGCTTATGGATCCTGAAAACACGATCAGAGACGTCACGGACCTTGGCACCCGGGAGGCAACACACCAGCCGTGAGCCTCTATCGTTGCCACAGAACCGCCTGTCTGTACCTCTAACTATAGCATCTCCAATAACTAATGGTCTCCTCTCCCCCTCCCCTTCTGAGCCACAGGGACAGACTCAGAGTCAGAGACCTGGTCACCGTGGCTTACCTCTGGTAGGTCTTCCCCACCCCCCCCCCACCCCCCCCAACAGTATCCAAAACGGTTTACCTGTTATTGAGGGGAGCAACTTGCACTGACTGCTTCTTCCCCCTCCTTTTAAACGTCACCCAGCTACTTTCATTGTTAGGAGTAACTACATCCCTGAAGCTTCTATCTATAACCGACTGTGCCTCCCGAATGATCCTCAGTTCATCCAGCCTTACTCCCTTTGAACTCAACATGCTGTTCCCTCTTGCATTGTAAAGGAGCCATAGTCCCAGATGACCATAGGCTGCTTTCCCCTTTAGAGGGGAGAGTTGACTGGGGTTGATTTAACCTGAGGGTCACCACACCTCAGGCGAGGGGCAAGGTTGAGAAGGTGGGGCCGACGCAAATAACCTCAGCTGGTACAGGAATTGAGCCCTCGGTGTCGACTGTTAGAGTCGCAGAGTTGGGATTATCACACAGGAATTAGGAGCAGGAATAGGCCATTCAACCCCTCAAACCTGGTGTGCCATTCAATGAGATCACAACTGATCACAACTCTTCTGCTGCCCTCCATAACCATATCTCTCGCTGATCAAAAACCTGTCTAACTCGGCCTTGAATATATGAAATGACCCCCAGCCTCCACTGCTCTCTGGGGAAGACAATTGCACAAAGACATCCCCAAACCAACGACCCTCCGTGATAAAATTTGCCTCGTTCTTAAATGGGAGACCCCCTCATTTTTAAACCATGTCCCATAATTCAAGACTCCCCCACAAGGGAATCGCCCTCTCCGCATTTGCCC
The DNA here is from genome assembly GCF_902713615.1 of Scyliorhinus canicula. Classification (NCBI taxonomy): domain Eukaryota; kingdom Metazoa; phylum Chordata; class Chondrichthyes; order Carcharhiniformes; family Scyliorhinidae; genus Scyliorhinus; species Scyliorhinus canicula. The sequence continues at coordinate 23,643,052 of NC_052169.1, read as the reverse complement.
TGTTATTACGGGCAGCATGGTAGCATAGTGGTTAGCATCAATGCTTCACAGCTCCAGGGTCCCAGGTTCGGTTCTCGGCTGGGTCACTGTCTGCACGTCCTCCCCGTGTGTGCGTGGGTTTCCTCCGGGTGCTCCGGTTTCCTCCCACAGTCCAAAGATGTGTGGGTTAGGTGGATTGGCCATGCTAAATTGCCCGTAGTGTCCTAAAAAGTAGGTTAAGGGGGAGTTGTTGGGTTACGTGTATAAGGTGGATACGTGAGTTTGAGTAGGGTGATCATTGCTCGGCACAACATCGAGGGCCGAAGGGCCTGTTCTGTGCTGTACTGTTCTATGTTCTATGTTCTAAGTCTCCTCAGGAACATTTATGTTTCTATAAGATCAGGTCTCATTCTTCTAAATCCCAATGTTCATAGGCTCAAACTGCGCAACCTTTTCCTCATGAGGTAGCCCCTTCATTCCAGGAGTCAGTCGCGGGAACCTTCTCTGAGCTGCTTATAATGAAAGTCTATTCTTTCTTAAGTACTGAGACCAAAACTGTACACAGTGTTCCAGAAGTGGTCTCACCAATTCCCTGTACAACTGCATCAAAACCTCCCTACTTTTATATTCAGTTCCCCTCGAAATAATCGCCAATATTCCATTTGTCTTCATTATCACTTGACCTGCCTGCATACGACCCTTTTGTGATTCGTGTACTCGGGCACCCAGATCCCTCGGACTTTTGCAGTCTCTCCCCATTTAAACCATTAAAATGCTTGCCTCCTCTTCCTGCCAAAGTGGACAAGTTCACGTTTTCCACATTGTACTCCCATCTGCCGAACCTTTGCCCACTCATTTAATCTGCCTACATTTATTTGCAGACTCTGTGTACTCCTCACAGCTTACTTTCCCACCTATCTTTGTGTCATCAGCAAAGTTACCTGTTGTACACTTTGTTCCCTCAGCCAGGTTGTGGATCGTAGGCTGTTGAGGCCCCACTGGCACTGATCCCCGTGATACTCCACTAGTTACAGCTTGTCAATCGGAAAAAAGATCCACCTCTCCCTGCTCTCTGCTGCTGTGAGCCAACCAATACTCTGCCCATGATAACACATTAACACAACCCCCCCACCCCCCACCCCCGCCCCCACCCTCAGCAGGGCCGGAGGCTGGTGTTAAGAGAAGGAAGGGTTCTTGACAGGTGCACAGAAGCTGGTGGGAGAGATGTGGAGTTCAGTCTGAAACAAAGTGTGGTGGAGTTGGAGGAAGTGTAACCCCTGGTCATTTGCCCTCGTCAGATCTCTCTGAATGACCATTATTTTCTGTTTTAATTCCGGATTTCGAGTTTGAACTAGTTACTCGCACAGCCTTGTGTGATTGTTGCAGTGTTGTGTTGAAAATCGCAATGTACTGGTTCTGTGAGTCAGAATGGAAATCCAGAAGGGGGCCAAAATAATTTTAACTCTAACTAGTTGGCTTCACTACTCATTACTTTTAAAGCCTTTGGGATTAATTAATTCCTTTGTTCTGGAGTCTGCAAACTGCCTAATCAATCTCCGTGGCAGTGGGAGCATTGCACTATTAATGGGCCTGAGTCATGCCACTCGTTCAATTCGCATTGAAACGTAAGCCTTGGCGAGCATAGAAATGGTCCATTCAATCTAATCCATCCAGCCAGTTCCAGGAACATCCATGTTCCCATCTCCCAGTCTCTTCCACCAATTCGGACACGAGATTACCATCCTGTAATAAACCCAGGGATTTGTACATACAGAATCTATTGTGGCCGACGGTTGTCCCATTAAAGCAGACTTTCTAATTATCTATTGTGTATTTAAAACTAGATTTTACAGTCACCGAACCCCATTAATAACCGGAAGCAGTGCAGCTGTGGACAGGGTTTGCATTTCATTTCAGCACGGTTTTTGGGCAAGCCTTTGTGTTAACATTGATCATTCTGAATTACCTGCCCACACCCTGTAATATTCCTGTTTCAAGCTACTCGTTTATCTCCCTTTCAAAAATGATATGGGCTTTGCTTTGACTGAGGGTTGTACATTCTAAGCTGCTCCATGCAGAGTCTGCCCCGATGATGCAGGAATTTTCCACACAGTGTTTGAATCAACTTAAACCCAAGATTTTAAAGCTCTCAGCCCGCCTGTTCAAATCCTTTCAATGGCTTCGCCCCTTCCCTATAGACAGCTCCTTGGACCGCCAGCCCTCCAGAATTGTTGAGTTCCTCCAAGTGATCTCATGCACATTCCTGCTGACCAGCTTCCAGCTGCCTTGGCTGGGGAATTCCCTCCCTACACTTCTCCAACCTCTACTTTAAGGTGCTGTTCACTGAGCTTTCGATCACCTCTCCTGAACGGCACGGTGGCACAGCGGTTAGCACTGCTGCCTCCGAGCGCCAGGGACCCAGATTCAATTTAGTCAGATCACGCTCCTCTGAAACAAATTGGAATGTTTTGCTGTGTTCATAGAATCCCTAAAGTGCGGAAGAAGGCCATTCAGCCCATCGGATCTGCACCAACCCTATGAAAGAGCACCCTACCCTGTCCACCCCACCCTATCCCTGCACAAACCTGGGCACTAAGGGGCAATTTAGCACGGCCAATCTACCTAACCTGCACACCTTTTTGACTGCGAGGGGAAACTGGAACACCCAAAGGAAACCCACGCTGACACGGGCACATGATCACCCGAGGCCGGAATTAAAGCTTGCGCTGTGAGGCAGCAATACTGACCACTGTACCACCATGCTAAATTGCTAATGGCTGTTAATTGGAATAATAAACCCTGAGGCTTTCTCTATTGGAAGAGTGGAATGGAATAGTGAGTAATATGATTGTGCCGTGCCCCACCCTCCTCAGCCTCTGTGTTCCAGCAGTTCAGTCATTCCCCTGCTGTAGCCCTAACCATCCATCATGTCCCAACACGACAACCCCACACCCGACTGCAATGCTGGGGCCTCCCAGTTTCAGTGTCAGGGAACGTTCACGTTTGAAGCTCTCCAGGAGCCTGAAGTAGTTAAATACACCCTGGAATAAATGTTGGCCGCTCTGCTCTTTCTGTGTTGGACTGGAAAAGGGAGAGAGAGTCTGCCGACGGTTTGTTCAAAGCAATGTAATAATCTGCTACAACTGCATTGTGAAAATGAGTCACGTCAAAATTCATCTGGTTTTACGTTTCCAGAGAGGTGTGGCCAAAACAAACAGAAGGGTTCCTGTTCAAAGGAAGGCAGTCGCTATGGAGACAAAGAGTCATTCCCCACCAGCCCAGCCCAGTGGAAATGAAGGGGTGACCCCGAAGAAAAAGAATAAAGGGAAGAGAGCAAATCGAAATAAGCGGTGGAAGGCAAAGAAGAAACTGAAGAAGGCGCAGAACGTAAAGGGCCAGTGAGACTGAGATGCGAGGTGATACCGGGGCTGTCTATTAATCACAGGCAAAGGCAGCCCACACCCCTTCCTCTTTCTAAAGGCTGTCGAGTACAGTGCTTAGCACTGCTGCCTCAAAGCACCAGGGACCCTGGTTCAATTCCGGCTTTGGATGACTGTCTGTGTGGAGTTTGCTTGTTCCCCCCTAGTGTCTGCGTGGGCTTCCTCCCACAGCCCAAGGATGTGTGGGTTAGGTAGATAAGCCAGTGATAAATTACCCCTTAGTGTCCAGGGATGTACAGATTGGGTGGGATTGCGGGGATAGGCTGGGGAGTGGACCTGGACAGGCTGCTCTTTCAGAGGGTCGGTGCAGACTCGATGGGCCAATTCCCCTCCCTCTGCACTGTAGGGGTTCCGTGAAGGTGGGTCAGCTTTCCACTGGAAAGAGCAACAAATGATTCGAGGGCAAATCTTTGAGCAAGAGCAGTGCCAGAGTGCACCTTGGCCCCAGATTTTCCTGACCAAACACTGGTTTGAGAGCACAGCCTTGCAGCTGATGGTATGGCCCGTATATACAATTCACCAGTTAGAAAGAATGGGCACGGGTTTGGGGGAGGATTTCAAACATAGAAATAAATGGTCAGAAATGTGTTTGGGCAGCACGATAGCATAGTGGTTAGCACAATTGCTTCACAGCTCCAGGGTCCCAGGTTCGATTCCCGGCTTGGGTCACTGTCTGTGCGGAGTCTGCACATCCTCCCCGTGTGTGCGTGGGTTTCCTCCGGGTGCTCCGGTTTCCCCCCACAGTCCAAAGATGTGCAGGTTAGGTGGATTGGCCATGATAAATTGCCCTTAGTGTTGGGTGGGGTTCCTGGGTTATGGGGATAGGGTGGAGGTGTGGGCTTGGGTAGGGTGCTCTTCCCAAGAGCCGGTGCACACTCGATGGGCCGAATGGCCCCCTTCTGCACTGTAAATTCTATGTTTCTGAATGAGAGTGAATAGAAATTGCCCTGAAATGGTGTGCCGTTGGAATGTAACTTTCCTGTGCAGTGTGGTTTTAATGAACAGAGTTTGCAGAATGACTCATTTTCTGGTCATTCAGGGTGCAGCCTCTGGACTCGATTCAGAAACAAAAGGCTGCATTCAAGTTACTGCACAGGCTGGTGGGCATCTTGCACAAGTTACGCCAACATTGCAGAGTAGCTCCACCCCTGTTTTAAGACATTCCTGATCATTTGCTTTTAATAAAAGCCATCAGTTGGAGAAAAAAAGCATATTGAGTGTTTCTGTTCCTTCTCACCCGATGCTGGTTGTGCAGTTGCTGAATGTGAAGCCCAGCAGAGCGGAACCTGCCAGCAAACAGATCAACAGCCTGAGTAACACATTCCTTCATCAGGCACATTCCAGGGAATGAACTTGAGGTTTCCAATTCATTCTGGGGATTGAACTCGAGGTCCTCATTTTATTGCAATGCACTGATTGTAGCAGAGCAGCGTACTGGCACAGCACTCAATGAGACAGTGATATTAACAGAAAGAGTTCAGTTAAAACGACTGGGTGATCTGTGCTCATGATCCCTTTGTGATTCTCCGTTATTTCCAGAAATGAATGTTTTACTCGACCCTTAGCTGGGCTTCAAATGCAAATCACTGTGGCTGTTTATTACCACCCATCAATAATCCAGCCCCACCCTAAACCAGCCTTCGTCCTCAGCCCAGACCCCAGCGCACAACCCGAATTCAACACCATAACCCAGCCTCACCCCCCCCCCCCACCCCAAACCAGTCCCACCTCCCCGCCCCAAACCAGCCCTGCCCCAAACCGGCCCCGCCTCTCTGTCCCAAGCCAGCCCCACCCAAACCAGCCCCACCCAAACCAGCCCTGCCCCAAACCGTCCCCGCCCCAAACCAGCCCCGCCCCAAACCGGCCCCGCCTCTCTGTCCCAAGCCAGCCCTACCCAAACCAGCCCCACCCAAACCAGCCCTGCCCCAAACCGGCCCCGCCTCTCTGTCCCAAGCCAGCCCTACCCAAACCAGCCCCACCCAAACCAGCCCTGCCCCAAACCGTCCCCGCCCCAAACCAGCCCCGCCCCAAACCGGCCCCGCCTCTCTGTCCCAAGCCAGCCCCACCCAAACCGGCCCCGCCCCAAACCAGCCGCACCCAAACTGGCCCCGCCCCAAACCAGCCCCACCCAAACCGGCCCCGCCCAAAACCAGCCCCACCCAAACTGGCCCCGCCCCAAACCAGCCTCACCTCCCAGTCCCGCCTCCCTCCACCCCAAACCAGCCCCATCTCCCTGCCCAAACCAGCTCCACTTCTCTAACAGACCCCTCCACTGCTCTAACGCAGCCATCTTCGCACTAACACTGTCCCCTCCACTGCAATAAAATAGCGCAATCCCTGCTCCAAACCAGCCCTACCCCCCCATCTAACCTTGCCCCAAACCAGTCCCGCCCTTTGATCTAATTCAGCCGCTTCCATAACCTAGTTCCCACCCCTTATCACCCTTACCCAGGCGATCCAAGCAAAAGCTTCCAATATTCAGTAAGCAAACAGCCATATTTCACAGCAGACGCAAATTTATCAAAGGGAACAATGTAAACAGCTGCCTTATCAAGCACACTGTGCATTTGTACATGAGTGGCCTGGAGATCGCTTCATGCAGGGTCATAGAAGGGAGGGGGGGCTGGTGGTGGAGATCCATTTTGGGATCTCTTTGATATTTTTATTAATATCGGGGACTTTGAATCCTAAACGTAGTAGCTGAAGCAACAAAGGTGAAAATCTCCAAAGCTGGGAGGGGAAAGTTACTGGAGGAGCTGAATCTGTTTAGGAGAGAGAGGTTGCAGTGGGGCAGAGGGTATGGGGGCTGGAGATGGCAAGAAAGGGGTGAAATAAAGGCCCAGGTTTTATTGTGGCACATCAATGTAGCTGCTCGGACAAAAGAAACACTTGATAAATTTGTGCCTGTTGGGGAATATGACCGTTTATTGAATGCTAGAAACATTGGTCAAGATCTCCTGTTCTCCAAAACGTACGACCCAAGATGCGTGCCAGAACCCTGTCGAAGCCCAGATGCAGTGACTCTGTGGGAATTGGCCAACACGTTTGAGCATGTGGGCCGAATGGCCGACTTCTGCTTCGATGTTCTATGTTACATTCACAACAGACACAAATTTATCAAAGGGAACAATGTAATCAGCTGTCTTATCAAGCACACTATGTATTTGTATATTAATGGCCTGGAGACTGCTTCATGCAGGGTTGTTAAAGGGAGGGGATGATTCTGAAGAATGTGGAGAAGCAGAGAGATCTTGGAGTTCATGTCCATAGATCTCTAAAAGTTGCCACCCAAGTGCATAGAGCCGTGAACAAAGCCTATCGTGTGTTAGCATTTATTAACAGGGGGATTGAGTTTAAGAGCCATGAGGTTATGCTGCAACCTTGGTTATGCAAGACCTTGGTTAGACCTCATTTGGAGTATTGTGTGCAGTTCTGGTCTCCTCATTATAGGAAGGATGTGGAAGCATTGGAAAGGGTGCAAAGGGGATTTACCAGGATGCTGCCTGGATTGGAGGGTAGGTCTTATGAAGAAAGGTTGAGGGAGCTTCGGCTTTTCTCATTGGAGCGAAGGTGGATGAGAAGTGACTTAATTGAGGTATATAAGATGGTGAGAGGGGTAGATAGAGTGTACGTTCAGTGACTTCTTCCTAAGGTGGATGTAGCTGTTACAAGGAGGCATAACTATAAGGTTCAGGGTGGGAGATATAGGAGGGATGTCAGAGGTAGGTTCTTTACTCAGAGAGTGGTTGGGGCGTGGAACGCACTCCCAGCTATAGTAGTGGAGTCGGAGACTTTAGGAACTTTCAAGCAGTTATTGGATAGGCATATGGAGCGCACTAGAATGATTGGGAGTTGGTTGATTTGATCTTAGTTTCAGACTAGTTGGGCACAACATCGTGGGCCGAAGGGCCTGTACTGTGCTGCACAGTTCTGTTACCCAGGAAAACACTCATCCTACTGCCGGGTCACGACAAATTGACCGCAGGCAGGTATCGGGAGGGTCGCCTCGTTCCTGATTGCGGGAAGTAGTGCCCAAAGGCCGCGACCAGCTTTTTAAAATTCTGGCTGCGACCAGCTTTCAAAATGTGGCCCCCTCAGCAGTGCAGAGGCCCGGAGCCCAACGGGGCCCTTCTGATGTTAGCGTGCTGACTCAGGAGCAGATTCTTTTAGAAAATCGATGGCATCTCCTCTCCAGAAGTGGCAGCAGAGAGCAGGTCACGTGCCCCCGTACACTGACACCACATGCTATAGACGCAAGAGATGTGCTGGTGTGAACCCCAGGGCCTCTGGTGAACAACCCATGAAGAAGAAGCTTAAAATAGGAACAAAGCAGCATAAAGATGATTACTTGAGGTGTGGGTTAGTAATTGTGCCGATGCAAATCAGGATGCAAAGTTCCTGTGTGTTACATGCAGGGAAGTACTGGCAAATGGAAGATTAAAACCCTCAACATTTCAGACATTTGAAGACTTAAACATGGCGAGTTCGAGGACAAACCTCTTGATTTTTTTCAGAGGATGCAGGGAGAGTATAAACCATCAGCTGCAGTCCTCAGCAGAAATGTAAAATTGAATAACAAAGCAGGTGAGATTGTGAGGACCAAGCAGGCTCGCCTGTCGCATTAAAGGTAAGTGTAAATGGTGGGTGGCGAAGGTGGTACCTGAAAGATGGCCAGTTGGTAAAAATGGGTCCCGGGCAAACAAAATCTAAGAAACACCGGTCCAGAGGAAGACGAAATACTTCCCAGTCAAGAGCCTAGTAGAGAAATTATTACATTAGAGGAATAGGTTCACTTCCTGCAGTAATGAGAACTCATGTGGAGGAGCAAAGAGTTAAAATGGCTGGACAGGCCGGAGAAGTGGCTGACAATTTTGAATTGGTTCATGAAGCGAAGTGTGGTGTTCGACGTCAAATTCATTCTGCGAAGGATAGAAACTGGGGATCTGAAGTTAATCACACTTGGTCAATGCAGAGGAGGTGTAATTTGTAATAAGAACGAAGACCAAAGAAAATTACAGCACAGGAACAGGCCCTTCGGCCCTCCCAGCCTGCGCCAATCCAGATCCTTTATCTAAACCTGTCGCCTATTTTCCAAGGATCTACTTCCCTCTGTTCCCCGTCCGTTCATGTATCTGTCTAGATGCATCTTAAATTATGCTATCGTGCCCGCCTCTACCACCTCCGCTGGCAAAGCGTTCCAGGCACCCACCACCCTCTGCGTAAAAAACTTTCCATGCACATCTCCCTTAAACTTTCCCCCTCTAGAACATAGAACAGTACAGCACAGAACAGGCCCTTCGGCCCTCTATGTTGTGCCGAGCAATGATCACCCTACTCGAACCCACGTATCCACCCTATACCCGTAACCCAACAACCCCCCCCAACCTTATTTTTTTTAGGACACTACGGGCAATTTTAGCATGGCCAATCCACCTAACCCGCACATATTTGGACTGTGGGAGGAAACCGGAGCACCCGGAGGAAACCCACGCACACACGGGGAGGACATGCAGACTCCGCACAGACAGTGACCCAGCAGGTAATTGAACCTGGGACCCTGGAGCTGTGAAGTATTTATGCTAACCACCACACTACCGTGCTGCCCCAAACCTCTCACCTTGAAATCGTGACCCTTTGTAACTGACACCCCCACTCTTGGGAAAGACTCTTTGTAACTGACACCCCCACTCCCCGGACAGGCGCCGGAATGTGGCGACTAGGGGCTTTTCACAGTAACTTCATTGAAGCCTACTCGTGACAATAAGCATTTTTCATTTCAAAAGCTTGTTGCTATCCACCCTGTCCATACCTCTCATAATTTTGTAGACCTCAATCAGGTCCCCCCTCAACCTCTGTCTTTCCAACGAAAACAATCCTAATCTACTCAACCTTTCTTCATAGCTAGCACCCTCCATACCAGGCAACGTCCTGGTGAACCTCCTCTGCACCCTCTCCAAAGCATCCACATCCTTCTGGTAATGTGGCGACCAGCACTGCACGCAGTATTCCAAATGTGGCCGAACCAAAGTCCTATACAACTGTAACATGACCTGCCAACTCTTGTACTCAATACCCCGTCCGATGAAGGCAAGCATGCTGTATGCCTTCTTGACCACTCTATCAACCTGCGTTGCCACCTTCAGGGTACAATAGACCTGAACTCCCAGATCTCTCTGTACATCAATTTTCCCCAGGACCCTTCCATTGACCATATAGTCCGCTCTTGAATTTGATCTTCCAAAATGCATCACCTCGCATTTGCCTGGATTGAACTCCATCTGCCATTTCTCTGCCCAACTCTCCAAATATTTTGTTGTATTCTCTGACAGTCCTCCTCGCTATCTGCAACTCCACCAGTTACATTTTCCTCCAAATCATTTATATATACTGCGAACAGCAAAGGTCCCAGCACTGATCCCTGCGGAACACCACTAGTCACAGCCCTCCAATCGGAAAAGCACCCTTCCATTGCAACTCTCTGCATTCTATGACCTAGCCAGTTCTGTATCCACCTTGCCGCTCAACCCTGATCCCGTGTGACTTCACCTTTTGTAGCAGTAAAGTAGGAAACTATAGAGCAGTTAGTCTCACACCTGTAATTCAGAAAATACTTCCATGATTGAGGAATTTAAAATTCTTACAACACCAGGTTAAAGTCCAACATGTTTGTTTCAAACACTAGCTTTCGGAGCACTGCTCCTTCCTCAGGTGAATGAAGAAGTTTGTTCCAGAAACATATATATAGACAAATTCAAAGATGCCAGACAATGCTTAGGATGCGAGCATTTGCAGGTAATTGAATCTTCACAGATCCAGAGATAGGGGGTAACCCCAGGTTAAAGAGGTGTGAATTGTCTCAAACCAGGACAGTTGGTAGGATTTCACAAGCCCAAGCCAGATGGTGGGGGATGAATGTAATGCGACATGAAACCCAGGTCCCGGTTGAGGCCGTACTCATGTGTGTGGAACTTGGCTCTAAGTTTCTGCTCAGCGATGCTGCGTTGTCGCGCGTCCTGAAGGCCGCCTTGGAGAACGCTTACCCGGAGATCAGAGGCTGAATGCCCTTGACTGCTGAAGTGTTCCCCGACTGGAAGGGAACATTCCTGCCTGGTGATTGTCACGCGATGTTCGTTCATTCGTTGTCGCAGCGTCTGCATGGTCTCGCCAATGTACCATGCTTCGGGACATCCTTTCCTGCAGCGTATGAGGTAGACAATGTTGGCTGAGTCACACGAGTATGTACCCCGTACCTGGTGGGTGGTGTTCTCACGTGTAATGGCGGTATCCGTGTCAATGATCTGGCATGTCTTGCCACATCATAATTGAGGAAGTAACAGCAGGACACTTAGAAAACCATAAAACCATGCTGACTCTGTCTGATTGTGCTGTGAAAGGGAAATTGTGTTTGACAAATTTATTAGAGTTCTTTAAAGATTTAAGATGCAGGGTGGATAAAGGGAAACCAGTAGATGCGGTGTATTTGGATTTCCATAAGGTATTTGATAAGGTACCACATAAAAGGTTACAATACAAGTTAAGAGCTCACAGTGTTGGGGGTGATATATTTAGATAGGTAGAAGATTGGTGAATACACAAGGAATGGCAAGTGCAGATAAAGTGTCATTTTCAGGTTGGCAAGCTGTACCCAGTGGCATTCTGCAGGCATCAATGCTGGGCTGCCACCATCTATATTTAGGTCTTGAAAAATGGGATAGACGATATTGTCAGCAACGTTTCTAATGATACAAAGAAAGATAGGAAATAAATTGTGAGGAACATTCAAAGAGTGTTCAAAGTGATACAGATAGGTTAAGAAAAGAACACAAATTTGATGGATGAAGTATAATGTGGTAAAATGTAAGGTTTTCCACTTTTGAGAAGAGAAAAACAGAATGTTGTTTAAATTTTTAAAAATTAATTTATAGGATGTGGGCGTCGCTGGTTCGGCCAGCATTTTTTAAAATATAAATTTGGAGTACCCAATTCATTTTTTCCAATTAAGGGGCAATTTTGCGTGGCCAATCAGCCTAGCCGGCGCATCTTTGGGGTTGTGGGGCTGAAACCCACGCAGACACGGGGAGAATGTGCAAACTCCACATGGACAGTGACCCAGAGCCGGGATCGAACCTGGGACCTCGGCACCGTGGGGCAGCAATGCTAACCACTGTGCTGCCCAGGCCAGCATTTATTACTCATCCCAGATTGCCCTTGGGAAGATGGTGGTCAGCTGCCTTCTGTTCAAATCCCTGAGATGTAGGTTCACCCACAGTGCTGGTAGGGAGGGTGTTCCAGGGTTTTGACCCAGCGACAGTGAAGGAACGGCCGATATATTTCCAAGTCAGGGTGGTGTGTGACGTGGAGGGGCACTTGCAGGTGGTGGTGTAGGGAAGACCCGATCAAAGGCCGTCTGTCCAGAGCAATTCAGCAACATCCTCCGACACCTCCACGACAGGGTGTCGCAGCCCTCACCGATGGAAATAATACAGAAAACCTCGAGGTCAAGACTGGAGTCAAGCAGAGATGTGTCATCGTCACCCACCCTTTTCTCCATCTTCATCGCCATCCTTCCACCTCGTCAAGAACGAGCCTCCCAGGGGAGTGGACATCATCTACAGGATGGACAGAACCATTTCAACCTTGACCGGTTGAAAGAAGAAAATGACACTGCCATTACTCATAAAACTTCAGTATGCAGATGACATCGCCAACTCCGCTCTCCAGAAGACAATCTCCCAGCCATGCAAAGACATCAGTGGGGAAGCATACCAAAGTATCAGTCTCAGCCTCAATCTCAAGAAAATCTTCTTTTCCCAGCTCAAGGAAGGCTTCCCAACAAGCGGAGGATGCCCAATGGCAAGAAGAGGCCCCGAAAAGGACCTGAGAAAGGAATATCAAGAGTGCAAGGACCAATCCCACCTCCCGGAAATACCTGTGAGATGTGCAGTCAAAGATGTAGCTCTAGGATCGGGCTCATCAACCACGTAAGAACCCAAAGATCCCATAGCCAGTAACACAGCGTTTCTTAGGTGGACAATCATACTTGTTAGCAAGTGACCATCGAAGAAGAAAAACTCCCAGAATGTTAATATTCTGGATTCAGTGACGTTAATGTCATTGAATGTCAAGGGGCCGTGGTTAAATCCTCTCTTGTAGCAGATGGTCATTGCCTGGCACTTGTGCGGCGCAAATGTAACTTGACACTTGTCAGCCCAAACCCCGATTCCCATACTCCATTCAGTCAAATGCTGCCTTGATGTCAAGGGCAGTCACTCTCACCTCACCTCAGGCATTCTGCTCTTTTGGCCCATGTTTGAACCAAGGCTGTAATGAGGTCAGGAGCTGAGTGACCCTGGCAGAAACTAAACTGAGCATCAGTGAATAGGTTCTCATTAATTAAGTGCTGCTCGATGACCCCTTCCATCACTTTGCTGGTGATGGAGAGTAGACTGATAATATGGTAATTGGCCGGGTTGGATTTATTCTATTTTTTTGTGTACAGGACACACCTGGGCAATTTTCCAGATGCCAGTGTTGTAGCTGTACTGGAACAGCTTGGCTAGGGGTGCGGCAAGTTCTGGAGTACTGTTGCCAGTATGCATAGTCTTTGCAGTATCGAGAGCCTTCAGCTATTTCTTGATATAATGTGGAGTGAATCGAATTGACAGAAGACTAACGTCTGTGATGCTGGGACCTCTGGAAGGGGCCGAGATGGATCATCCACTCATAACTTCTGGCCGAAGATTTTTGCAAATGTTTCAGCCTTGTCTTTTGCACTGATGTGCTGGGATCCTCCATCATTGAGGAATGGGGATATTTGTGGAACATCCTCCTCCAGTGAGTTGTTTAATTGTCCACCCCCATTCAGGGCAGGATTGCAGAGCTTAGATCTGACCCGTTGGCTGTGGAATTCCGTACGTCTATCTATTACTTGCTGCTTATGCTGTTTGGCATGAAAATAGGCCTGTGTCATTGACACCTCATTTTTAGTTATGCCTGGTGTTGCCCTCCTGCACTCTTCATTGAACCTGAGTTGATCCCCGGGCTTGGTGGAAATGGTATCGCGAGGGATATGCCGCACCATGGAGTTGCTGTCAGGGTCCATAAGACCATAAGACATAGGAGCAAAATTAGGCCACTCGGCCCATCGAGTCTGCTCCGCATTTCAATCATGGCTGATATTTTCTCATTCCCATTCTTCTTCTCCCCATAATCCCTGATCCCCTTATTAATCAAGAACCTATCTATCGGGGCAGCACGGTGGCCTAGTGGTTAGCACAACCGCCTCACGGCGCTGAGGTCCCAGGTTCGATCCCGGCTCTGGGTCACTGTCCATGTGGAGTTTGCACATTCTCCCCGTGTCTGCATGTGTTTCGCCCCCACAACCCAAAAATGTGCAGAGTAGGTGGATTGGCCACGCTAAATTGCCCCTTAATAGAAAAAATAATTGGGTAATCTAAATTTTAAAAAAAAAGAACCTATCTATCTCTGTCTTAAACCCACTCAGTGAATTGACCTCCACAGCCTTCTGCGGCAAAGAGTTCCACAGATTCAGCACCCTCTGGCTGAAAAAAATCCTCCTCATCTCTGTTTTAAAGGATCGTCCCTTCAGTCTGAGATTGTGTCCTCTGGTTCTAGTTTTTCCTACAAGTGGAAACATCCTCTCCACGTCCACTCTATCCAGGCCTCGCAGCATCCTGTATGTTTCAATAAGATCCCTTCTCATCCTTCTAAACTCCGAGTACAGACCCAGAGTCCACAACCATTCCTCATACGACAAGTTCTTCATTCCAGGGATCATTCTTGTGAACCTCCTCTGGACCCTTTCCAAGGCCAGCACATCCTTCCTTAGATATGGGGCCCAAAACTGCTCACAATACTCCAAATGGGGTCTGACCAGAGCCTTATACAGCCTCAGAAGTACATCCCTGGTCTTGTATTCTAACCCTCTCGACATGAATGCTAACATTGCATTTGCCTTCCTAACTGCCGACTGAACCTGCACATTAACCTTAAGAGAATTGTGAACAAGGACTCCCAAGTCCCTTTGTGCTTCTGCTTTCTGAAGCATTTCCCCATTTAGAAAATAGTCTATGCCGAGATTCCTCCTTCCAAAGTGCGTAACCTCACACTTTTCCACATTGTATTTCATTTGCCACTTCATTGCCCGCTCTCCTAGCCTGTCCAAGACCTTCTGCAGCGCCCTTGCTTCCTCAATACTACCTGTCCCTCTACAGATTTCTGAATCATCTGCAAAGTTAGCAACAGTGTCTTCAGTACTTTCTCCCAGATCATTAATGTCTATTGTGAAAAGTTGTGGTCCCATTATTGACCCCTGAGGCACACCACTAGTCACCGGCTGGCATCCTGAAAAAGACCCCTTTATCCCCACTCACTGCCTTCTGCCAGTCAGCCAATCCTCTATCCATGCCAGGATCTTACCCTTAACACCATGGGGTCTTAACTTATTTAACAGTGTCCTATGCGACACCTTGTCAAAGGCCTTCTGGAAATCTAAATAAATCACGTCCACTGGTTCTCCTTTGTCTAACGTGCTTATTACCTCCTCAAAGAACTCTAACAGATTTGTTAGATACGACCTCCGTTTGACAAAGCCGTGCTGACTCAGTCATATTTTACCATGCACTTCCAAGTGCTTCGCGATCTCATCTTTAATAACAGACTCTAAAATCTTACCAATGACCGAAGTCAGGCTAACCGGCCTATAATTTCCTGTCTTCTGTCTCCCTTCCTTCTTAAACAGTGGTGTTACATTTGCCACCTTCCAGTCCTCTGGGACCCCTCCTGCCTCCAGTAATTCCTGAAAGATCATCACTAATGCCTCCACAATCTCCTCAGCTATCTCTTTTAGGACCCTGGGGTGTAGTCCAGGTGACTTATCCACCTTCAGATCTTTCAGTTTCCCCAAAAACTTCTCCTTAGTAATGGTCACTGCACTCACCTCTGCCTCCTGGTTCTCCTGGAGCTCTGACATCCCACTGGTGTCTCCCACTGTGAAGACTGATGCAAAGTAACTATTCAGTTCATCTGCCATTTCTTTGTTTCCTATTATTACTTCTCCAGCCACATTTTCCAGTGGTCCAATTTCTATTTTGGCTCTCTCTTACCTTTTATATATTGAAAAAATTGCTTCCTATCTTCCTTTATATTACTAGCTAGCTTGCACTCGTACTTCATCTTCTCTCCACCCCCCCCCCCCCCCCCCCCCACCACCCCCTTATTGCTGTTTTAGTTGTCCTCTGCTCACTTTTAAAGGCGTCCCAATCCTCTGGTTTCCCACTAATCCTCACCACTTTGTATGCTTTTTCTTTTGCTTTATGCTGTCCTTGATTTCCCTCGTCAGCCATGGAAGCCTTGTCCTCCCCTGAGCATGATTCCTCCTCCTTGGGATGAATTTCTGTTGTTCGATCCCAGTAACCCCCAAAAAATCCTGCCATTGCTGTTCCACTGTCTTCCCTGCTCGGCTCCTTTTCCAATCAACTCTGGCCAGCTCCCTCCTCATGGCTTTGTAGTTACCTTTATTTAATTGTAATACTGTTACATCTGATTGCAGCTTCTCTCTCTCAAACTGCAGGGTAAATTCTATCAGATTGTGGTCACTGCTCCCTAAAGGTTCCTTCGCCTCAAGTTCCCTAATCAAGTCATCCTCATTACACATCACCAAATCCAGAATAGCCTGTTCCCGAGTAGGCTGTCACAAGCTGCTCCAAAAAAACATCTCTTAGACATTCCACAAATTCCATTTCTTGGGATCCACTACCAACCTGATTTTCCCAGTCCACCTGTATATTGAAGTCCCCTATGATTATTGTAATATTGCCTTTTTTTACATGCCTTTTCTATCTCCTGATTTATTTTCTGCCCCACATTCTGACTACTGCTAGGGGGTCTGTACATATCTCCCATCAGGGTCTTTTTACCTTTGCGATTCCTCAACTCTGCCCACAGAGATTCTATGCCTTCTGATCCTATATCGCTCCTTGCTATTGATTTAACCTCATTCCTTACTAACAATGCAATCCCGCCCCTTTTGCCCATCTGCCTGTCCTTTCGATAGGACATATATCCTTGGATATTTAGATCCCAGCCCTGATCCCCCTTGCAGCCATGTCTTTGTGATTCCCACAACATCGTACCGGCCAATTTCAATGTGCGCAAGAAGCTCATTTACCTTGTTCCATATACTGCGCGCATTTAGGTACAACACCCTCAATCCTGCATTGACCACCTCCCTTTTCACACTCTCCTCAGTCACTGTACTCTGTACTGTGGCCCTTTTTGATTTTTGACTATGGCTTCTCTGCCTTACACTTTCCCCCTTACTGCTTTTTGTTTCTGGCCCTGTTTTACTTCCCTTCGACTTCCTACATCGGATCCCATCTGCCTGCCACATTAGTTTAAACCCTCCCCAACAGCTCTAGCAAGCACATCGGTTCCAGTCCTGCCCAGGTACAGACCGTCCGGTTTGTACTGATCCCACCTCCCCCAGAACCGGTTCCAATGCCCCAGGAATTTGAATCCCTCCCTCTTGCACCATCTCTCGAGTCACGCATTCAACCTATCTATCCTGACATTCCTACTCTGTTTCCCACCCGAAAGATCCAGCAAAACTTTCCCCATAAGGTAATTGTGAGGGCTGTCTCTCTCTCCCCAGTAAGTCTGGGTATCATTCCCTCGAGATTTCAAAGGCTTGAAGCCAAACCACAAACTGATTGCAAGGTTTGATATGGAATAAAGTGTCTCAGGAAAGAAATAGGCCTGAGTGTGCACCTTGGGTTGAAGGCCCAGTTTGGTAAGAACTAAAGGGCGTCTCCAGAAGGCTTGCTGCCTGTAGGTAACATACTGAATGAAAGGGTTTGCCAAGATGACCATCATCAGCTGTAAACCAGAGGCTTTGATCAACCAGCATGCTCTGAGGAAAGTCTGCTACAAAGAGATCATCGTCTGAAGCAAAGACTCTTATCCATTTGACCTTTATCCTTATTATTTTACCCCTTTCCACTCATCTGTGTTTGTCTGTCTTGTGTGTGTGGGTAAAGTGTGGGACAGTTAAAGGGGGCACTAGTATCTTGTTGTTACTCAGTTGTTTACTGCATATTTCAGCATTATCCTTGTTATAAATAAACAATAATTGTGTTTTAACGTGCAACCCTGGTAACTGTAATTATTGGACAGCCAAGGGCTACAGATTTTGGGAATGTTTCTAAGAATTATTGGTTACTCCACTTGTGTTGTGACTACGGGGCCTGTGGGGGCTGGAAATGACTGCGCACTAGCCCAGGGTGGCGTAACATTGCCGATTGTGGCTGAGTACAATTCTGCTGCTGCTGATGGCCCACAGTGATGCTCAATATTGAGTTGCTAGATCTGTTCAATGTCTATTCCATTTGGTAGGGTGGTTGTGCAACTCAACACAATGAGGGTACTGATCAAACTGCAATGATACCCCCCTTCGTTCCACAGAGCAGGTCACTAACCAGATGGACCCAAACCGATACTTCCAGACAAACAACAGGACGGTCAGCGTTGTGTGGACAGTGAAATTATTAGAATGAGCAGATAGCATGAGGTTGTCATCTGCATGGATTGTAATTAACAGGCGTGGGATTGTTAAAACATCATAAACCCACTGTACATCTTCAGGGTACATCAAATTTAATCCCTTCACTGTTCCCCCTCCCCCATTCACTGGCAATGTCTGCTCTTCCCATGAGAACTGGGAGTGTCTCCCATTCACCCATTCACTGGCAGTGTTTCCGCTCCCCTGTTCACTGTCAGTATCTCCCACTCCCCTGTTCACTGGCAGTATCTCCCCTCCCGTGTTCACTGGCAGTATCGCCCCTCCCCTGTTCACTGGCAGTATCTCCCCTCCCCTGTTCACTGGCAGTATCTCCCCTCCCCTGTTCACTGGCAGTATCTCCCCTCCCCTGTTCACTGGCAGTATCGCCCCTCCCCTGTTCACTGGCAGTATCTCCCCTCCCCTGTTCGCTGGCAGTATCTCCCCTCCCCTGTTCACTGGCAGTATCTCCCCTCCTCTGTTCACTGGCAGTATCTCCCCTCCTCTGTTCACTGGCAGTATCTCCCCTCCCCTGTTCACTGGCAATATCTCCCCTCCCCTGTTCACTGGCAGTATCTCCCCTCCCCTGTTCACTGGCAGTATCTGTCACTCTCCTGTTCACTGCCAGTATCTCCGCTCCCCTGTTCACTGGCAGTATCTGTCACTCCCCTGTTCACTGGCAGTATCTGTCACTCCCCTGTTCACTGGCAGTATCTGTCACTCCCCTGTTCACCGGCAGTATCTCCCCTCCCCTGTTCACTGGCAGTATCTCCCCTCCCGTGTTCACTGGCAGTATCTCCTACTCCCCTGTTCACTGGCAGTATCTGTCACTCCCCTGTTCACTGGCAGTATCTCCCCCTCCCCTGTTCACTGGCAGTATCTCCCCTCCCCTGTTCACTGGCAGTATCTCCCCTCCCCTGTTCACTGATAGTATCTCCCCTCCCCTGTTCACTGGCAGTATCTCCCCTCCCCTGTTCACTGCCAGTATCTCCCCTCCCCTGTTCACTGGCAGTATCTGTCACTCCCCTGTTCACTGGCAGTATCTCCCACTCCCCTGTTCACTGGCAGTATCTCCCCTCCCCTGTTCACTGGCTGTATCTCCCCTCCCCTGTTCACTGGCAGTATCTCCCCTCCCGTGTTCACTGGCAGTATCTCTCACTCCCCTGTTCATTGGCAGTATCTCCCCTCCCCTGTTCACTGGCAGTATCTCCCCCTCCCCTGTTCACTGGCAGTATCTCCCCTCCCCTGTTCACTGGCAGTATCTCCCCTCCCCTGTTCACTGGCAGTATCTCCCCTCCCCTGTTCACTGATAGTATCTTCCCTCCCCTGTTCACTGGCAGTATCTCCCCTCCCCTGTTCACTGGCAGTATCTCCCCTCCCCTGTTCACTGGCAGTATCTCCCCCTCCCCTATTCACTGGCAGTATCTCCCCTCCCCTGTTCACTGGCAGTATCTGTCACTCCCCTGTTCACTGGCAGTATCTCCCCTCCCCTGTTCACTGGCAGTATCTCCCCTCCCCTGTTCACTGGCAGTATCTCCCCTCCCCTGTTCACTGGCAGTATCTCCCCTCCCGTGTTCACTGGCAGTATCTCTCACTCCCCTGTTCACTGGCAGTATCTCCCCTCCCCTGTTCACTGGCAGTATCTCCCCCTCCCCTGTTCACTGGCAGTATCTCCCCTCCCCTGTTCACTGGCGGTATCTCCCCTCCCCTGTTCACTGGCAGTATCTCCCCTCCCCTGTTCACTGGCAGTATCTCCCCTCCCCTGTTCACTGGCAGTATCTCCCCTCCCCTGTTCACTGGCAGTATCTCCCCACCCCTGTTCACTGGCGGTATCTCCCCATCCCAATTCACTGCCAGTATCTCCCCCTCCCCTGTTCACTGGCAGTATCTCCCCTCTCCTGTTCACTGGCAGTATCTCCCCTCCCCTGTTCACTGGCAGTATCTCCCCCTCCCCAATTCACTGGCAGCATCTCCCCTCCCCTGTTCACTGGCAGTATCTCCCCTCCCCTGTTCACTGGCAGTATCTCCCCTCCCCTGTTCACTGGCAATGTCTCCCCTCCCCTGTTCACTGGCAGTATCTCCCCTCCCCTGTTCACTGGCAGTATCTCCCCTCCCCTGTTCACTGGCAGTATCTCCCCTCCCCTGTTCACTGGCAATATCAGCCCTCCCCTGTTCACTGGCAGTATCTCCCCTCCCCTGTTCACTGGCAGTATCTGTCACTCCCCTGTTCACTGACAGTATCTCCCCTCCCCTGTTCACTGGCAGTATCTCCCCTCCTGTGTTCACTGGCAGTATCTCTCACTCCCCTGTTCACTGGCAGTATCTCCCCTCCCCTGTTCACTGGCAGTATCTCCCCCTCCCCTTTTCACTGGCAGTATCTCCCCTCCCCTGTTCATTGGCAGTATCTCCCCTCCCCTGTTCACTGGCAGTATCTCCCCTCCCCTGTTCACTGGCAGTATCTGTAACTCCCCTGTTCATTGCCAGTATCTCCCCGCCCCTGTTCACTGGCAGTATCTGTCACTCCCCTGTTCACTGGCAGTATCTCCCACTCCCCTGTTCACTGGCAGTATCTCCCCTCCCCTGTTCACTGGCAGTATCTCCCCTCCCCTGTTCACTGGCAGTATCTCCCCTCCCGTGTTCACTGGCAGTATCTCTCACTCCCCTGTTCACTGGCAGTATCTCCCCTCCCCTGTTCACTGGCAGTATCTCCCCCTCCCCTGTTCACTGGCAGTATCTCCCCTCCCCTGTTCACTGGCAGTATCTCCCCTCCCCTGTTCACTGATAGTATCTTCCCTCCCCTATTCACTGGCAGTATCTCCCCTCCCCTGTTCACTGGCAGTATCTCCCCTCCCCTGTTCACTGGCAGTATCTCCCCCTCCCCTATTCACTGGCAGTATCTCCCCTCCCCTGTTCACTGGCAGTATCTGTCACTCCCCTGTTCACTGGCAGTATCTCCCACTCCCCTGTTCACTGGCAGTATCTCCCCTCCCCTGTTCACTGGCAGTATCTCCCCTCCCCTGTTCACTGGCAGTATCTCCCCCTCCCCAATTCACTGGCAGCATCTCCGCTCCCCTGTTCACTGGCAGTATCTCCCCTCCCCTGTGATGGAACCATCAGTTCACCAGACACGTTTTTCCGATATGAATATTGGCTTTAATCGACTTACTACAGAGCCAGCCTGTTACCCATTGATGAACTGTCAGTGAACTGCAGGCCGACTCTGGACAAGGGTATTTATACAGCAGCGCAAGGGGGAGGAGTTGTGGGGGGAGCCAAGGGTGGAGCCCTGTACAAGCTCCTGAGCATTCCCAGAGCTACTCCCCCTAGTGTTCGGATAACGCTACTGCGCTTACAAAGATATAGTGTGAATTATCATATTACATTCACCACACCCTGTTCACTGGCAGTATCTCCCACTCTCACCCCCAGTTGGAGGGGTGTGGCTGTGGGGGGGGGGGGGGGGGGTGGGAGGGCTGGGGAGGGTCAAATTTTTAAAAATACTTTGCACTGAAGGTCTAAAGGAATGAGTGGATGTTGTAAGTTTCATGAGTGGGATTGTGGAGTTGGATAGATCACTGTCCATGCACTGCATTTCGATCTGAGGAAGATATTCCTTCAAACACTAGTTTATCCTGTCACAGGCCCCCACGTTAAACCGCCCCCAATCCTGTTCGTAAACTGGTTTAAGGGTTTGAAACGGATGATGGCTTCCACATTTAACTGATCACCTCCTGACAGTGCTGATCTGCCCCAGTTTCCTGACTGTTCCACTCCGCGTTCCTTCCTGACAAAGCAAGCTGTAGTTTGGAACTTGTTCAGGTTTGAAGTGGGAATCGAGTGTCTTTCGCAGAGGCTGGAGGCCAGCGGTGGCACTCGATTCACCGCCCCTTGCCCCCAAGTTACAGGCGATAGCTGTGGGCTTTCAGAGTGGGATGTACGGAGTGAGGAGCACTTTTTCTCTTTGGAGGTGGCACTTACTGGAGGGAATGTGCTCGTTTGGGGATCAGACCTGTTTTTCCAAATCACTATTTCAATAGGAAGTGAACACATTCAGTGCTCCAGGGAAAAGGCTGGGCTTGTTCAGGGGGTGGGGAAATACTGAGTGTTGATGTGGCCACAGTCAGCTGGTATTTAAAAACCACACCCAGAAGCTGCAGAAAGTTTAGTCTTCATTCAGCCACTTGGTGAGCAGACAGGTAAGTCTCCAATACTGACTCTCGTTACTGTAGACCCCCCCGGGTGAACAACTGTAAATCAACCCACTTGACAAAAGCAGCACCTACTTATTTGTCTGCTCCATTATCATTGTGTGCAATGCTCTAAAATCTCTTAAACTGCATTTGCTGCCCAGATTTTTTTTTTAAGCTGCAAATTAACTGATTGGGGATGGTTCTGTGATTGTGAAATGTGAAATATGTGACTGTATAAAATATCAGACTCAAGTAATGTAGCGAATGCCGCGCCCTCTGGACCAGCCCTGGACTGGTGCCAATGACTAACAGAACTACTGACTGCAGTGAGTGGAGTTTTAAGTCTGGAAGCTTTTGGTTTAGTGGCTGGCAGATTCCCCCCAGGGCTCTCTGAATCAGGAGTTTATTGTTCCATAAATCTGTGTGGCTCGAAAGAAAGTCTTTCCTTGGTTGCTGTCAGGGGCATCGGATGGGTGGGGAATATTTGCTGATACTGTTCACAGATTTTCGATTGCTCCACTGAGTCCGAGGCAACTTTCTTCTTTGCCGTCAAAGGGCGGGGTGTCTTGGAAGGGGGTGAGCGGGGATGAGAATTTGGAGAATGAGGGTGAAAAAGGGAAATCGGTAGCAAGTGTAAACCAGGAGGCCGGAGGTGAATGGGACTTGCTGCGATGCAGGGTTTGAGCTGGAGGGGTTTTGGATCAGCCGAAGGTGGGCAGCTCAAAGTTGAGGGAAGTATTGGGACTGTGGAATTTGGAGAATGTCTTGGGCGAGGGTTTGAGAAGCAGGGTTGGCTGTGGGTGGGGTGGGGAAGGGGCAATGTTAGGGAATACAGTGAGAGTTGGTTTTGGATTGAGGTTAGGAATGAGACACAGTGATCCAAATGGATTGTTTGATGGAAACGGGAGTCAGTGAATAATATTCTGACTTTGAAACAATTTACCTCCCATCTCCAGAACATGGGAAATGCTACCTTGGCAGTTTCTAATGAGAGCAAGGTACAAGCATATTGAAGAGCAGGGGCAATTCTGAAGTAAAAGTAAAGTTGGTGACCACAGGCTGCTTTCCCCTTTGAGGGGGGAGAGGTGACTGGTGGTGATTTAACCTGAGGGTCACCACACCCCAGGCAAGGAACAAGGTTGGGAAGGCGGGGCCTTCATGAATAACCTCAGCCGGTACGGGGAATTGAACCTTCGCTGTTGGCCTCGCTCTGCTTCACGGACCAGCTGTCCAGCTAACGGAGCTGCACCTCGCCCCCCCCTCCCTTCCCCAGGCACAAGCATATTGAAGAGCGGAGCGATTCTAATTTCCCTGTTACTGCCAGGGTCCAGCCCTGTGACCTCAGCCTCTGAGCAAGCAAAGGTCAGCATGGACTCAAAAAAACAGGCCCCCTCCCACCCCCGTGTTGATTCCCCTCACAAATTCCCCTCATCAACTTCTCTTGTTGATTGCCCTTGTCAATCCTCGCTGTCAAATCCCCTGGGCGGTTTACAGAACTGTTGTTCCATTGTCTCCGTGGCTGCAGTGTGCTGGCGCTGGGAGGGGGCAGCATGGGTGTGTCCGCACGTCTGAGAATTGGGGGTTGAGTGGGTTTGTTCTCCAGGTCTCCATTCCGCCTTCCCAGGAGAGACATCCTGGGGTGGTAGGCTCTGTCCTCTTGGTGTTAACCTGCTTTTCCCTGGCTGAGGGGTGGTAGATATAGGACAGATGTCAGAGGCAGTTTCTTTACTCAGAGAGTAGTGGGGGTGTGGAATGCCCTGCCTGCAACAATAGTAGACTCGCCAACTTTAAGGGCATTTAAGTGGTCACTGGATAGACATATGGATGAAAATGGAATAGTGTAGGTCAGATAGGCTTCAGATGGTTTCACAGGTCGGCGCAACATCGAGGGCCGAAGGGCCCGTACTGCGCTGTAATGTTCTATGTCTGCGGTCACTTTATAAAGGCAACTCTTTCTTTATTTAACCCTTTATTGCCCTTTCTTTGGTTTCAATCGTTAACTTGGCCTCTGCTTGAATGGTCAGGTCCAACAATACTTTCCATGGCCTCACCACCCTCTGTGTACAGCCCTGGTAACTTGCTCCCTATCCTAATGGAATGACTGGAAAAAAATCTTCTGCTATCTGCCCCACCCTTCCACCCCTTTCATCGTTTCAGATAGCACAAGTTTGGGCTGAGATTGGTTTGCGCTCGACAAATATTCAGTCAAAGGCGACAAAGAAAAGATTAAAGGAGACAAAGGGCACTTTGACACATTGGTTAGCACTGCTGCCTCACAGTACCAGGGGCGGTACGGTGACACATTGGTTAGCACTGCTGCCTCACAGTACCAGAGCGGTACGATGACACATTGGTTAGCACTGCTGCCTCACAGTACCAGGGCGGTACGGTGACACATTGGTTAGCACTGCTGCCTCACAGTACCAGGGCGGTACGGTGACACATTGGTTAGCACTGCTGCCTCACAGTACCAGGGCGGTATGGTGACGCATTGGTTAGCACTGCTGCCTCACAGTACCAGGGTGGTACGGTGACACATTGGTTAGCACTGCTGCCTCACAGTACCAGGGCGGTATGGTGACACAGTGATTAGCACTGCTGCCTCACAGCGCCAGCGACCCAATTTCGATTCCAGTCTCGGGTGACTGGCCGTGTGGAGACTGCACTTTCTCCCCGTGTCTGCGTGGGTTTCCTCTGGGCCTTGCGGTTTCCTCCCACAGTCCAAAGGTGCGCAGGTTATGTGGATTGGCCGTGCAAAATTGTCACTTAGTGTCGGTTAAGGGGTTAGTGCTATAGAGTGGGGGAGCAGGCTTGGGTGGAGTGCTTGTTCAGAGGGTCGGTGCTGACTCGATGGGCCGAATAGCCTCCTTCTGCACTGTAGGGATTCATAGAATCATAGAATTTACAGTGCAGAAGGAGGACATTCGGGCCATCGAGTCTGCACCGGCCCTTGGAAAGAGCACCCTACCCAAGCCCACACCTCCACCCAGTAACCCCACCCAACATGATGGGAAATTTTGGACACTAAGGGCAATTTATCATGGCCAATCCACCTAACCCGCACATCTTTGGACTGTGGGAGGAAACCGGAGCCCCCGGAGGAAACCCACGCACACAGGGGGAGAAGGTGCAGACTCCGCACAGACGGTGACCCAAGTCGGGAATCGAACTTGGAACGCTGGAGCCGTGAAGCAACCGTGCTACCCACTGTGCTACCGTGCCACACGAATCAAAGAGTCTCTGATTCTATGAATATTGACTTGCCATAACTGCTGTTTCAGCAGCCGTTTAGTTGTTTTAAAAAATGAGATCTGGTGCGAACAGTTACAAGTTTGACACCAATATTGGAGAAAGTTCAAACTGACAGCCAGAAAGGGCCTTCTGAAAAGAATGGAAAGCATGGCTGAGATTGCTAAACTATTGTGAGGGACACTCGATTTTCCTTGGTTGTTTTGTGTGGTGCAAATGAAATGAAATGACATGAAGATCGCTTATTGTCACGAGTCGGCTTCGAATGAAGTTACTGTGAAAAGCCCCTAGTCGCCACATTCCGGCGCCTGTTCGGGGAGGCTGGTACCATGCTGCTGGCCTGCCTTGGTCTGCTTTCAAAGCCAGCGATTTAGCCCTGTGCTAAACAGCCCCAAATTCGCTGCTTTTCAATCCTGTTTTAATTTTCGCATTGAAGTGTTCCCCCCCCCCCCCCCCCGTTCGACTTATTGATCCTTGACTCTTTCTTTAATCGAATACAGATTTAATGGGAAGGGAGCTTTATCGTTGACTCACGAGGAGCTCTACACATCCAACTGCTTTATTCACAGGCTGCGGTCTGCCACCAGTCTGTGGCAGCAACGGCCAAAGTTTTTTTTCAGTCTCAGCGTTGCTATTGGTTTTTTTTTTGGAAAAGTTGCACCCACAGAGACATTCCATTCTGCCTGTGTAACAGGGAGTGTTTGCAAAGTGCTCGGGGCCCGTGCAAGTTTTAATCTGTCCCTTCACCTTGTTCCCACGTCAAACTTGCAGGAAGTTTGACTCGCTTGTTGGACAACTGAGAAAGGAATTTATTTAACCTGCAGATTGTAAAAATGGAAAACTTTCTGCTGCCACTCTGGCGTTAGTAGAGAGGAGAGACCGAGCACAAGTCTGATTGAAAACCCTCACGGCATTTTAACTGGATCCAGCTCTCCTTCTCTCACTCCCATGTCTGCAAGTCTGATTCACTCTTTCCAGATAGAGGCTGGAGTTTGGGAATTATCCTCTCTCCCTCTCCCCCTCTCTCTCTCTCTCTCGTCCAGCACGGGGGGGGGGGGGGGGGGGGGGATTCATCAATGCCGGCTGCTGACTGTGGTGTGTGTGAGCTGCAATAGTTGCCCAGGATGCTGCCCAATCCACTTTATTGTGGGAACACCGTATTGTTGTAGGGAAAAATCCCTTGTGCCAGTGCATTCAAGAGGTCGAGTCTCAAGGCAAGGTTCAAAGCGTTTTTACTGTATTTTACGAGTTCTGAAATCCTTCAGGGAGACCCACGCAGCCAGCTCCTAACAATGGCTTGATCACGGTGATCTCTCCGATATGCAGACAAGGTTCAATATTTATAGAGAGTACAAGCATTTGCAAGGTCTTGGCAGGCTTTTGCCATTTTACATTTGAATAGTACAGATGAATAGTACAGATACATGGTTTCCTGGGCTTCCTGACTCTGACGTCAATGTCTCGTTATCTGCTTGGTTTTAATGGGTGTTCCCTTGACTTACAATGGGGTCCCATTATCTCTATGCTGTACCTTGATTAGGTGTTGAGTGTGGTTCCTGGGTTAACCTGGGAATCTATTGTGTCAGCCTCCAGTTTGGTAGGATTTGTGTCTGTGTGTAAAACTAATCTAATCAATATATTTAATCCTTGGGTTTCTTTTGCCTGCCTGGGTCATTTTGGTGTTACAACATTTCATTTTATATCATTTCATTTTTTAAGTCTTAGTTTTAATCACTATATATATATATATTTGCCCCACTGTCAGGGTCTTGAATCGCAGATATCCCGATCTTCTGGCCATGGTGCCGTTTTAAGATGCAGCTTCGTGCTGTTGCTAGGCAGATTATAGGTTCTCCATTTCGTTCGAAAAAGGTTTCTCAGCTGTGCAACAATGGGAATCAAATGAATGCCCATCCCTTTACATCATAAATGGTGCCAATCAGACCAATAAATGAAGAATGCTTTGATGATGTAAATATTAATACGAATCCAATATAGCCTTAAAAAATGTCCTACTTCAGTATGTTGCAAACTGTTCTGATCTCTGATTCTTTTCTTTTTGCCCCAGTTTGTTCTCTGAGCAAAAATGGCAGACGTTCACAACATGATGGCTCAAGTGTCCCTGACCGGCGATGATGTGAGTACCTCACTCTAAACCCAAACTGTTTGAGTGGCTGCTGGGGGGGGGGGGGGGGGGTGGAGGGTGTGGCACGGCTTTGGGATTGAGGTGGGGCTTATGGTAATAACCTTTAGTGTCGCAAGTAGGTTTACATTAACGCTGCAATGAAGTTACTGTGAAAATCCCCTAGTCGCCACATTCCGGCACCTGTTGGGGTACACAGAGGGAGAATTCAGAATGTCCAATCCACCTAAAAGCACGTCTTTCGGGACTTCTGGCAGGAAACCGGAGCACCCGGAGGAAACACACGCAGACACGGGGAGAACGTGCAGACTCCGCACAGACAGTGACCCAAGCCGGGAATCGAACCTGGCGCTGTGTGGCAACAGTGCTAAGCATTGTGCTACCGTGCCGCCCACTTGGGGCTGGAAGTGGGGCTCAGGGCTGGAGGCGGGGCTCGGTGCTGGAGGCGGGGCTCGGTGCTGGAGGCGGGGCTCGGTGCTGGAGGCGGGGCTCGAGGCGGGGCTTGGGGCTTGAGGCGGGGCTCAGGGCTGGAGGCGGGGCTCGGGGCTGGAGGCGGGGCTCGGTGCTGCAGGCGGGGCTGGAGGTGGGGCTGGAGGCGGGGCTCGGGGCTGGAGGCGGGGCTCGGGGCTGGAGGCGGGGCACGGGGCTGGAGGCGGGGCACGGGGCTGGAGGTGGGGCTCGGGTCTGGAGGCGGGGCTCGGGTCTGGAGGCGGGGCTCGTGTCTGGAGGAGGGGCTCTGGGCTGGAGGCAGGGATCGGGGCTGGAGGCAGGGATCGGGGCTGGAGGCAGGGATCGGGGCTGGAGGCAGGGATCGGGGCTGGAGGCAGGGATCGGGGCTGGAGGCAGGGATCGGGGCTGGAGGCAGGGATCTGGGCTGGAGGCAGGGATCTGGGCTGGAGGCGGAGCTCTGGGCTGGAGGTGGGGCTCTGGGCTGGAGGTGGGGCTCTGGGCTGGAGGTGGGGCTCTGGGCTGGAGGCGGGGCTCCAGTCCGGAGGCGGGGCTCGGGTCCGGAGGCGGGGCTCCAGTCTGGAGGCGGGGCTCTGGTCTGGAGGCGGGGCTGGAGGCGGGGCTCTGGGCTGGAGGCGGAACTTGGGGCAGGGCTTGGGCTGAAGGCTGGGCTCAGGGCTGTAGGCGGGGCTCGAGTATGGGGTTGGGGGCTCGGGGCTCGGGATGGGACGGGCTGGAGGCGTGGTTTGGGGCTGGAGGCGGGGCTGGGGATGGGATTTGGGGCTGGAAGCGGGGCTCGGGGCTGGGGATGGGACTTGGGGCTGGAGGCACGGCTTGGACTGGAGGCGGGGCTCTGGGCTGGAGGCAGGGCTCTGGGCTGGAGGCGGGGCTCCGGGCTGGAGGTGGGGCTCCATGCTGGAGGCGGGGCTCCGGGCTGGAGGCGGGGCTCGGGTCTGGAGGCAGGGCTCGGGTCTGGAGGCGGGGCGCGGGTCTGGAGGCGGGGTTCGGGGCTGGAGGCAGGGCTTAGGGCTGGAGGCAGGGCTTGGGGCTGGAGGCAGGGCTCTGGGCTGGAGGCGGGGCTCCGGGCTGGAGGTGGGGCTCCATGCTGGAGGCGGGGCTCCGGTCTGGAGGCGGGGCTCGGGTCTGGAGGCAGGGCTAGGGTCTGGAGGCGGGGCGCGGGTCTGGAGGCGGGGTTCGGGGCTGGAGGCAGGGCTTAGGGCTGGAGGCAGGGCTTGGGGCTGGAGGCAGGGATCTGGGCTGGAGGCGGAGCTCTGGGCTGGAGGTGAGGCTCTGGGCTGGATGCGGGGCTCTGGGCTGGATGCGGGGCTCTGGGCTAGAGGCGGGGCTCTTGTCTGGAGGCGGTGCTCTGGTCTGGAGGCGGGGCTCGGGTTTGGAGGCGGGGCTCGGGTTTGGAGGCGGGGCTCGGGTTTGGAGGCGGGGCTCGGGTTTGGAGGCGGGGCTCGGGTTTGGAGGCGGGGCTCGGGTTTGGAGGCGGGGCTCGGGTTTGGAGGCGGGGCTCGGGTCTGGAGACGGGGCTCGGGTCTGGAGGCGGGGCTCGGGTCTGGAGGCGGGGCTCGGGTCTGGAGGCGGGGCTCGGGTCTGGAGGCGGGGCTCGGGGCTGGAGGCGGGGCTCGGGGCTGGAGGCGGGGCTCGGGGCTGGAGGCGGGGCTCGGGGCTGGAGGCGGGGCTCGGGGCTGGAGGCGGGGCTCGGGGCTGGAGGCGGGGCTCGGGGCTGGAGGCGTGGCTCGGGGCTGGAGGCGGGGCTCGGGGCTGGAGCTCTGGGCTGGAGGCGGAGCTCTGGGCTGCAGGCGGAGCTCTGGGCTGGAGGCGGGGCTCTGGGCTGGAGGCGGGGCTCTGGGCTGGAGGCGGGGCTCTGTGCTGGAGGCGGGGCTCTGGGCTGGAGGCGGGGATCTGGGCTGGAGGCGGTGCTCTGGTCTGGAGGTGGGACTTGGGGCTGTAGGTGAGGCTCAGGGCTGGAAGCGGGGCTCTGGTCTGGAGGCGGGGCTCTGGTCTGGAGGTAGGGCTCTGGTCTGAAGGCGGGGCTTGTGGCTTGAGGCGGGGCTTGTGGCTGGAGGCGGGGCTCGGGGTTGGGGCTGGAGGCAGGGCTCGGGGCTGGAGGTGGGGCTCTGGTCTGGAGGTGGGGCTCTGGTCTGGAGGCGGGGCTCTGGTCTGGAGGCGGGGCTCTGGTCTGGAGGCGGGGCTCTGGTCTGTAGGCGGGGCTCTGGTCTGTAGGCGGGGCTCAGGGCTGGAAGTGGGACTCAGGGCTGGAGGCGGGACTCAGGGCTGGAGGCAGGGCTCTGGGCTGGAGGCGGAGCTCTGGGCTGGAGGCGGGACTCTGGTCTGGAGGCTGGGCTTGGGGCTGGAGGCAGGGATCTGGGCTGGAGGCGGGGCTCTGGGCTGGAGGCGGGGCTCTGGGATGGAGGCGGTGCTCAGGGCTGTAGGCGGGGCTCGAGTATGGTGTTGGGGGCTCGGGGCTGGGGATGGGACTTGGGGCTGGAGGCACGGATCTGGGCTGGAGGCAGGGATCTGGGCTGGGGATGGTGGCGGGGTTTGGGGCTGGAGGCGGGGCTCTGGGCTGGAGGTGGGGCTGGAGATGGGATTTGGGGCTCAAAGCGGGGCTTGGGGCTGGGGATGGGACTTGGGACTTGGGGCTGGAGGCACGGCTTGGGCTGGAGGCGGGGCTCTGGGCTGGAGGCAGGGCTCCGTGCTGGAGGTGGGGCTCCGGGCTGGAGGCGGGGCTCGGGGCTGGGGATGGGACTTGGGGCTGGAGGCACGGATCTGGGCTGGAGGCAGGGATCTGGGCTGGGGATGGTGGCGGGGTTTGGGGCTGGAGGCGGGGCTCTGGGCTGGAGGTGGGGCTGGAGATGGGATTTGGGGCTCGAAGCGGGGCTTGGGGCTGGAGGCGGGGCTTGGGGCTGGGGATGGGACTTGGGACTTGGGGCTGGAGGCACGGCTTGGGCTGGAGGCGGGGCTCTGGGCTGGAGGCAGGGCTCCGTGCTGGAGGTGGGGCTCCGGGCTGGAGGCGGGGCTCTGGTCTGGAGGCGGGGCTCGGGTCTGGAGGCAGGGCTCGGGTCTGGAGGCGGGGTTCGGCGCTGGAGGCAGGGATCGGGGCTGGAGGCAGGGATCGGGGCTGGAGGCAGGGATCGGGGCTGGAGGCAGGGATCTGGGCTGGAGGCGGAGCTCTGGGCTGGAGGTGAGCTCTGGGCTGGAGGCGGGGCTCTGGTCTAGAGGCGGGGCTATGGTCTGGAGGCGGGGCTCTGGTCTGGAAGTGGGACTTGGCTGGAGGCAGTGCTCTGGGCTGGTGGCGGGGCTCTGGGCTGGAGGCAGGGCTCTGGGCTAGAGGCGGGGCTCTGGGCTGGAGGTGGGGCTCTGGGCTGGAGGCGGGGCTCTGGGCTAGAGGCGGGGCTCTGGGCTAGGGGTGGGGCTGTGGGCTGGAGGCGGGGCTCTGGGCTAGAGGCGGGGCTCTGGGCTAGGGGTGGGGCTGTGGGCTGGAGGCGGGGCTGTGGGCTGGAGGCGGGGCTCTGGGCTGGAGGCAGGGCTGTGTGCTAGAGGCTGGGCTCTGGGCTGGGGGCAGGGCTCTGGGCTGGAGGCGGGGCTCTGGGCTGGAGGCGGGGCTGTGTGCTGCAGGTCGGGCTGTGGGCTGGAGGCAGGGCTCTGGGCTGGAGGCGGAGCTCTGGGCTGGGGGCGGGGCTCTGGGCTAGGGGTGGGGCTCTGGGCTGGAGGCGGAGCACTGGGCTGGAGGCGGAGCTCTGGGCTGGGGCAGGGCTCTGGGCTGGAGGCGGAGCGCTGGGCTAGAGGCGGAGCTCTGGGCTGGTGGCGGGGTTCTGGGCTGGAGGCAGGGCTCTGGGCTAGAGGCGGGTCTCTGGGCTGGGGCGGGGCTCTGGGCTAGGGGTGGGGCTGTGGGCTGGAGGCAGGGCTGTGAGCTGGAGGCAGGGCTCTGGGCTAGGGGTGGGGCTCTGGGCTGGAGGCAGGGCTGTGTGCAAGAGGCTGGGCTCTGGGCTGGAGGCGGGGCTCTGGGCTGGAGGCGGAGCTCTGGGCTGGTGGCGGGGTTCTGGGCTGGAGGCAGGGCTCTGGGCTAGAGGCAGGGCTCTGGGCTAGAGGCAGGGCTCTGGGCTAGGGGTGGGGCTGTGAGCTGGAGGCAGGGCTCTGGGCTAGGGGTGGGGCTCTGGGCTGGAGGCAGGGCTGTGTGCTAGAGGCTGGGCTCTGGGTTGGGGGCGGGGCTCTGGGCTGGAGGTGGGGCTCTGGGCTGGGGGCGGGGCTCTGGGCTGGAGGCAGGGCTCTGGGCTGGAGGCGGGGCTCTGGGCTAGGGGTGGGGCTTTGGGCTTTGGCATAGGCTGTGGTTGACAGAACCAGGCTTAATATTCTGAAACAGTCTGTTTCTTACTGTGGCAAACACTTTATTATTTAATACCAATAAAACATTATCTTAACACTTTCTGACGCACTCACTCAGGAAACTGCAGATTTCAGTCGCTCCCTCTTTGCTGACTAATCAGATGATTATCCTCCTGTCCAAATGACATCCAAATTCGCCTCCTGGCCTCTCTGTCACCCGCTCAGTACACAACACCAGGCAGGTGACGTGTGAGCAGATACCTCCTTGGCCAATCCACCCACACCGTTCATTCCCAGGGTCTAACGTGGGGGCACCCCCCCGGGGTCAGATCGCCCCGCGCCCCCCCCCCCCCCCCCCCCCCAGGACCCCGGGGCCCGCTCGCGGTGCCTGCTCCCGCCGGCACCAGAGGTGGTTTAAACCACGCCGGCGGGAGAGGCCTGACAGCGGCGGGATTTTGGGCCATCGCGGGCCGGAGAATCGCCCCGGGGGGCCCGCCGACCGGCGCAGCGCTCTTCCCGCCCCCGCCGATTCCCGGGTGGCGGAGAATTCCGGCCAGGGCAGGGGCGGGATTGACGCCGGCGCCGGGCGATTCTGCCCCATGTCACTAATATCGTTCAGGGATCTGGTCGGGCAGACATGTGAGGCCAGACCCACCGAAATGTGGGCCCCTCCCTCTGAAACATTCTGGCAAGGGAGGCACAATAAATGTTTGCTCAGCCAATGATGCCCACATCCCATGAATGAATAAAAAAAAACAATCCCATTTTACCGAGGAGCACGTAGTTGGGCAGCCAACTATCTCCTCCCATCAATCTGAGTGGATTGTTGTTTCCCCTCCCCCTTCCTGAGCCAGGATCTCTCCCAGCTCCACCTACACAGGATGGAGAGATGCATCTCCCAGTGCCGTAGGTATCTCTCTCTCATGGGAGAGGGTATCATCACATGACACTATTTGAAAGGACTACCACCATCACCTTTCTCCTTGAACCAATCCTCCACCACCATCACCTTTCTCCTTGAACCAATCCTCCATCCCTTCAAACTACCCTCAACCTCCCTTTCCGTGCCCTGACATGTGCCACGTCCCAAAACCCTGTTCCCTCCAGATTCCCGTCCCTGCCACAGCTCTTATCAAAGTCACAAATGATATCCCGTGTGACTGTGACAAGGTTAAACCTTCCCTCCACCTTTCTCCGCCTGTCTGACATGGTTGACCAGCCAATCCTCCTCCTTCAATGCTGTCGTCCAGCTAGGATTGCTCCCCCCGCCCCCCCCCCAACACCCTCGATTCCATTCTTATCCATCTAATCATAGCCAGAAAATCACCAGCAATGAATTCTCTTTATGCTCCCTCACTGTTACCTCTGCATCACCCGGGGAGGGACCCTTTACCTCCCCCCCCCCATTCCCATCCCCTCCCCCCCTTTCCCATCCACTCCCCCCCTTTCCCATCCCCTCCCCCCTTTCCCATCCCCTACCCCCCCTTTCCCATTCCCTCCCCCCTTTCCCCTCCCCTTTCCCTTCCCCTCTCCCTTCCCCTCCCCTTTCCCTTCCCCTCCCCTTTCCCTTTCCCTCCCCTTTCCCTTCCCCTCCCCTTTCCCATCCCCTCCCCTTTCCCATCCCCTCCCCTTTCCCCTCCCCTCCACTTTCCCATCCCCTACCCCCCCCTTTCCCATCCCCTCCCCCTTTCCCCTCCCCTTTCCCATCCCCTCCCCTTTCCCCTCCCCTCCCCTTTCCCCTCCCCTCCCCTCTCCCATCCCCTCCCCTTTCCCCTCCCCTCCCCTCTCCCATCCCCTCCCCCCTCTCCCCTCCCCTTTCCCATCCCCTCCCCTTTCCCATCCCCTCCCCTTTCCCATCCCCTCCCCTTTCCCATCCCCTCCCCTTTCCCATCCCCTCCCCTTTCCCATCCCCTCCCCTTTCCCATCCCCTCCCCTTTCCCATCCCCTCCCCTTCCCCTCCCCTCCCCTTCCCCTCCCCTCCCTCTCCCCTTTCCCCTCCCCTTTCCCCTCCCCTCCCCTTTCCCCTCCCCTCCCCTTTCCCCTCCCCCCCCCTTTCCCCTCCCCTCCCCTTCCCCTCCCCTCCCCTCCCATTTCCCATCCCCTCCCCTCCCCTTTCCCCTCCCCTCCCCTTTCCCCTCCCCTCCCCTTTCCCCTCAACTCCCCTTTCCACTCCCCTTTCCCCTCCCCTTCCCTCCCCTTTCCCCTCAACTCCCCTTTCCCCTCAACTCCCCTTTCCCCTCCCCTTCCCTCCCCTTTCCCCTCAACTCGCCTTTCCCCTCAACTCCCCTTTCCCCTCCCCTTTCCCCTCCCCTTTCCCCTCCCCTCCCCTTTCCCCTCCCCTCCCCCTTCCCCTCCCCTCCCCTCCCATTTCCCACCCCATCCCTCCCATTTCCCATCCCCTCCCATATCCCATCCCCATCTCCACCCCTTCCCATCTACATCCTGCCCCTCGGCGACATCAGTGTTAGTTTTCACATGTCGACTGACAAGACCCAGTTCTCCATCATCACCACCCCTCCTGATTCCTCCACTCTCTCTACGCTATCAGATTGCTGATCTACACCCAGTATTGGATGAGCAGAAACGTCCTCCAGTTAAATACCGTGACGACTGAAGCCATTGTCTTCAGTCTCCACCACAATCTCTGCTCCCTAGTAACTACCTCCGTGGCTGGAATTCTCCGGCCATTGCGATTCGCTTTTCCCGGCAGCAGTGCACTCCCGCTTTGCGGCGAGGAACGATCACAACGGGAAATTCCATTGACAAGCGGCGGGAAGATAGAATGCCGCCGCCAGCGAATGGTGCATGGCCGGTGGGCCGGAGAATCCAGCTCCGTATCTCTCCATGACGTCTCTCTGAGGCTGACAATTGGTCTGTCCTGTGAACGTCATACCTCATGTCCATGCTGTCGCTGCGATCGCCTACTTCCACCTCCATCGCAGCGCCCAATCCACGCTCCCTCAGCTCACCCTCTATTGGATCCCTCATTCTGTGCCTTTGTTACCTTTGGATTGGATTAGTTCAAAACACTTCTGGGTGGCCCCGATAGCCTGTAAACGTGAAACCATCCAAACCTCTGCTGCCCATCACCGAAGGCACATCAAAACTGGGATTTTCCTGTGTGGGCGTCCCATCTCACTCGCAATGATGGCCGCCACTGGCGGAGTTGGGAAATTCCCAACCCAAGTCCTTTGTTTCCAATGAGAATCCCTTTCATTTCCTCAGCTTTGCCATTCGACCATAAAGCAACTGGAGTTTCTGCAGTTAAAGTAAAGCAGAGATTCTGGCCGAAGGGAGTTGCTCAAAGTTCAAAATTCTCAACAAATCTGGGACTGTATCCCACTCTTCCCTGTTTTTCAAAGTCTCGGTGTAATTAAGGACATGAGAACTAGGAGCAGGAGTAGGCCATCTGGCCCCTCGAGCCTGCTCCGCCATTCAATGAGATCATGGCTGATTTTTCGTGGACTCAGCTCCCGTCCCGGCCCGAACATCATAACCCTTAATCCCTTTATTCTTCAAAAAACTATCTATCTTTATCTTGGAAACATTTAATGAAGGAACGTTTAATTCTATCTCTGTTTGATTTCTCTGTCCCACTCTGATCCTTGCCCATTTCTTCACTGCTTCCGTTCTCTCTATCCCTGCCCTTGTTTCTCTCTCATGTCTTTCCCTCTTTCTGTAAATCTCCCCTCAGTGACGTCTCCTCCTGACTATTCGCCACTTTCTTCCCCTTCCCCGTTCTCTGGCCCTCATTTCAATTTTCCATCTTCGTTGAGCCCAGATCACAGGGCACCTAGGATGGAGCCAACAAGGAGGAGGAGGGGGGGGAGGGGCTTCCTCAATCGAATGCCATTTGATGGCCAAAAATGGGGATTTCGGGAGGATAAGAAGCTTGTCAGCTCGGTTGGGTCTGGACCCATTGCCTCTGCTGAGCTTTCCGAGTTGAGTTTGGGTGCCACAGTGGTTCGCACTGCTGCCTCACAGAGCCAGGGTTCAATCCCGACCTCGGGTGACTGCCTGTGCGGAGTCGGCACGTCCTCCCCGTGTCTGCGTGGGTTTCCTCCGGGTGCTCCGGTTTCCTCCCACAGTCCAAAGGTGTGCAGGTTAGGTGAATTGGGCCCTTAATGTCCAAAGAAAAGTTAGGTGGGGTTACGGGGTTATGCTGTCGGCCTAGGCGGAGTGCTTTTACGGAAGGTCGGTCAAGCGACGAAGGGCCGAGTGGCCTCCTTCTGCCCTGCGGGGTTTCTATCATCCAGGACTCGATCAGTAAAACGGGCTGGACTGGCGGAAAACGTGCGATTTGGGGGCGGGGGAGGGGGCTGGTTTTCCCGGGAATGTAACGGATGCAATTCCCAGGAAGGTAATGAAAAATTACCTGGCTGGAGATGAGGGGACTCCCAGGGTTGTGGTGGCCGGATTTCTGGGAATGCGGTGAGAAAATCCTTGGATGGGAATACGCGGATAGCGAGGATTGTGGTGGAGGGTATTGACTCTTGCCTTGTATTTCAGCTCAGCGGCGGGGCCACAGTGAAACCCTTTGTTGACTTTGTGGTGGAGAATGATGCTGCTGCCCTGCAGAAGGCACTGGAAACCAAAGGTCAGTTCTTGGGTTGGGGTTAATTTGCTCGGAAAGAGACAGTGCTGGTGGAGAACCGTTCTTTATTTCATCTGTTGGCACAATGCAGACTGAATTCCTTCGAATTAGAACATAGAACACTACAGCGCAGTACGGGCCCTTCGGCCCTCGATGTTGCGCCGACCTGTGAAACCATCTGAAGCCTATCTGACCTACACTATTCCATTTTCATCCATATGTCTATCCAGCGACCACTTAAATGCCCTTAAAGTTGGTGATGCAGATCACCTCGTGCCGGCTCCAGTTATCAGTGCCGCGCGGTCTCTTATCTCACGTCTCGCCGCAGTGTCAATAAGACATGGTTCAAGTGCTCTCTCCACAGAGTGGAACAGAGTGACCCCGCCCCGACACTCCCCCTTGTCAATACAGAGGGAGGGCTTCGCTGTCAGAAGTGTCCTCCTTGGGTAAGATGTCAAACTGAGGCCCTCATCACTTCTCTTACCTTCCTCATATCTTGTGTAGTAGCCATTGATATGAGACCTTATCAAATACCTTTTGGGAAATACAGCTTCCCTTTGGGAATCCAAGCACAAATATTTGGGGGAATCGAAGCAGGTTCCCGTCTATGTTCCTCGTCCATTCCTGAAAGGACTAATAAATTAGCCAAACATGATTTCCTCTCTCAAAACCATGTTAACTCTATCTGATTGCATCTGGATTTTCTAGGTGGCCTGCTATTAACTTTCTTAATAATAGATTCTTTCATTTCCCCATGCAGATGTTGGACTAACTGGCCCGCAGTTCCCTGCTTTCTTGTATTCCTCCTTTCTTGGAGTTATATCCACTACCTTCAAATCCACTGAGACTCTCCCAGAATCAAGGGGATTTTGGAAAATTTAAACCAATGCATCTACTATTCTGAAGCTACTTGTTTGAAGGATGATGTCCACCAGGCCTTGGAGACTTGTCAACCTTTAGTTCTAATAGTTTTCTCAGTACCCTTCCTCTGGTGAGAGTAATTATTTGCAGTCCCTCCCTCTCTTTTGCCTCTTCATTCACGGGTAATTCTGGGATGTTACTTATGTATATTGAACAAATGGAATAGATGCAGAAGTTGGCCATTTAACCCTCGAGCCTGCTCCGCTCTTCAACGAGATCATCAGCTGGATTCTCCGTCGGCGAGATCCCCTGTTTTCGCCGGCAGCGCACTCAAGCCCGGGGATTTCCCGACGGCGTGGGGGTGCCCACAATTGGCCGTCTGGCGGGACGGAGGACCCGCTGCCAACGCATCAGAAAATGGGTGCGGCGGGAGGGAGAATCCCGCTCCATCTGTTACAAGTTCTACAGTCCATACAGACCCCCCCCCCCAACTCCCTGATAACCTTTGATCCCCTTGCCTAACTAGAGTCTATCTGCCTTGGCAATAATTCAGTGATCCCGCCCTCCAGCGCCTCCTAAGTCGAAGAGTTCCAAAGTTGGCCAATCATCAGAGAGAAAAACAATCTCCTCATCTCTGACCTAGAAGGGTGACCCCCTAATTCTAAACCGTGCCCCCCCCCCCCCCCCCTTAGTTCTGGACTCACCCACAAGACGAAACATCCTCTCCATGTCTGCCGTGTCAAGTCCATTCAGGATCTTATAAATGTCAATCAAGTCACCCCCTCGCTCTTCTAAACTCCAGTGGACACACGCCCAGTCTGTCCAACCTTTCCTGATAAGGAAACCCACTAATTCCAGCTATCGATCTAACAAAGCTGCTCTGAACAACCTCCAATGCATTTAGATCCTTATATCTGATGTGTCTGTCTTCCATAGTGAAGACAAAATATCTGATCAATGCCTCCCCCATTTCGTTATTTCTCATTATTAATCCTCCTGACTCACTCTCCGGAGAACTACACTCACTGTTGTTATGGGCCAGGGTTTAGAGAACCCCAAAGTGTATCATGGAGTTCACCTGACCCACAGCTTTTACTAGATTGTGGTATGGGGAGCACACGGCCCACTCTACAGGTGTGGTACAGCAGAAATGGAGACGTATTTTTTAAAACAAAACAGTTTTTATTCTATGAACTCAAGTTAACCTTCTTGAAACATACAGTGAACATCTTAGCAACCATCAATTCAAATACTACCCCCAAAGAATACAACACTAAGTAATCCTTAATAACTTCCCAAACAACATCCAGAATACAGAAGAAACATCTTTCAACAGAAGCACATTAGGTTTACATTCACTACTGAAAACATTTATAATTCTGAATTCATCAAATTAGATAGTCTTTTGATGACAGAGAGAACACCTGCTTGGTCTGGCTTCAGCTCCAACACTGAAAACGAAACTAAAACACACCCTGCAGCCTGCTCAAATAGAACATAGAACGGTACAGCACAGAACAGGCCCTTCGGCCCTCGATTTTGTGCCGAGTATTGTCCGAAACCAAGATCAAGCTATCCCACTCCCTGTCATTCTGGTGTGCTCCATGTGCCTATCAATAACCACTTGAAAGTTCCTAAAGTGTCTGACTCCACTATCACAGCAGGTAGTCCATTCCACACCCTAACCACTCTCTGAGTAAAGAATCTACCTCGGACATCCCTCCTATATCTCCCACCCTGAACCTTATATAGTTATGCCCCCTTGTAACACCTTCATCCACCCAAAGAAATAGTCTCTGAACGTCCACTCTATCTATCCCCCTCATCATCTTATAAACCTCTATTAAGTCACCTCTCATCCTCCTCCACTCCAAAGAGAAAAGCCCTAGCTCCCTCAACCTTTCCTCATAAGACCTATCTTCCAAAACAGGCAGCATCCTGGCAAATCTCCTTTGCACCCTTTCCAATGCTTCCACATCCTTCCTATAGTGAGGTGACCAGAACTGCAGAAAATACTCCAAATGTGGTCTCACCAGGGTCATGTACAGTTGCAGCATAACCCCGCGGCTCTTAAACTCAAGCCCCCTGTTAATAAACGCTAACACACTATAGGCCTTCTTCACGGCTCTATCCACTTGAGTGGCAACCTTCAGAGATCTGTGGACATGAACCCCAAGATCTCTTTGTTCCTCCACATTCCTCAGAACCCTGCCGTTGACCCTGTAATCCGCATTCAAATTTTTCCTACCAAAATGAATCACCTCGCACTTATCAGGGTTAAACTCCATCTGCCATTTTTCGGCCCAGCTCTGCATCCTATCAGTGTCTCTTTGCAGCCTACAACAGCCCTCCACCTCATCCACTACTCCACCAATCTTGGTGTTATCTGAAAATTTACTGAGCCATCCTTCAGCCCTCTCCTCCAAGTCATTTATCAAAATCACAAATAGCAGAGGACCCAGCACTGATCCCTGTGGTACACCGCTGGTAACTGGTCTCCAGGCTGAAAATTTTCCATCCACCACCACCCTCTGTCTTCTATGTGATAGTCAGTTACTTATCCAAATGGCCAAATTTCTCACACCTCCTTACTTTCTTCAGAAGCCGACCATGGGGAACCTTATCAAACGCCTTACTGAAATCCATGTATACAACATCAACTGCTCTACCTTCATCTACACACTTAGTTACCTCCTCAAGGAATTCAATCAAATTTGTGAGGCAAGACACGAATCCGTGTTGACTATCCCGGATTAAGTTGCATCTTTCCAAATGGTCATAAATCCTATCCTTCAGGACCTTTTCCATTAACTTTTTTTTCCCCTAATTGCCCTTGAATGGAGAGACTTGAAATAAAAATCGCTTATTGTCACAAGTAGGCTTCGAATGAAGTTACTGTGAAAAGCCCCTAGTCGCCACATTCTGGCACCTGTTCGGGGAGACCGGTACGGGAATTGAACCGTGCTGCTGGCCTGCCTTTAAAAGCCAGCTATTTAGCCCTGGGGTCATTTCAGGGGGGCAGTTAAGAGTCAAGAACATTGCTGTGGGTCTGGAGTCACGTGTAGGTCAGGACCAGGTAAGGACGGCAGATTTCCTTCCCCAAAGGACATTAGTGAACCAGACAGGTGGTTTTTACGACAATTGATGATTGGCCACCATAGCCGAGACTGGTTCATCAATTCCAGTTCGATTAGCTGAATTTAAATTCCACCCGCTACCGTGGTGGGATTTGAGCCCGCGTTTCCCCCAGCGTCATAGCCTGGGCCACTGGATTACTGGCCTGGTTACATTACCACCACGCCATCGTCTCCCCTCCTAGCTCTGCTTTCTGAACCATCTCTGATCCGACATCCTCCAATCGAAGTAAATGGTCAGGCAGTGCTCAGTGGCGGGTGTGTGTGTGGGGGGGGGGGGGGGGGGGGGGGGGGGGGACAGTACAGTGACAATCATAGGAACCCTGTAAATACACCTCAATACACTTTCATGTGTTAAAGGAGGTGCGAGGTGGGGGCCAGGTATAACACAAGGAATGATGTGAAAATGAAATGAAATGAAAATTAATGAAAAATGAAATGAAAACCGCTTATTGTCACGAGTAGGCTTCAATGAAGTTACTGTGAAAAGCCCCTAGTCGCCACATTCCGGCGCCTGTTCGGGGAGGCTGGTAGAATTGAACTGTGCTGCTGGCCTGCCTTGGTCGGCTTTCAAAGCCAGCGATTTAGCCCAGTGTGCTAAACCAGCCCCAAAAGTAAATGGTCAGGCAGTACTATTGCTAACAGTACCATTCGCAGTTGGCGCCTACCAGCAATGTCACATCCGGGCAGTGTGTCAGTCAAACGCTTCCCCAAAATCCCGTTTCCAAATCACATACCAATATTCTACGAGCCTGGTGGAGTTTTGGGGGGGGGGGGGGGGGGCGTAACAGGCTCCACAGCTGCTCAACAAGGGACAGCATCACCCACTGATTCCAATGGCCGCATCCGCCCCCCATAACCTCCTCCCTCCCCCACCCACACCCCGTGCGCAGCATCACCGTCCCTGGTACGCACCCAGGTGGATACTGGTCCCCCTCTGGACTCAGAACCCAGGGTCAAGTTTAACAATGGTCAGGAGGCATTGATCAGTAACTTGGTGCCTCTTCAAATTCCTCTCCCCCCCCCCCCCCCACCCCCCCCCCCCCCCCCCCCCCCCCCCCCAACCCCTCGCCCCAAGTCTGTGCAAAAATGTCCTTTTTGCATCTTGGTGGAAAATCACAAAGTCATCATACAAACTTTTATGCATGTTGCCTTCATACATTTCGAGAGACTGAAGTAAAAAAAAACGCTGCAGCAATTCGCCTTGGGGAGTCCCATTCGTTTTCTTTGTCTTGTTAAAAATAATTATAATTCCCACGTGTGCACACGCAAGACACGTACAACCCTTGGGCATGGTTCGCTGGGGAGCCAGGGGGAGCGGGGGGTAGCATCAGAGGTCTGATGGTGCGATAGGGTCCTCCAAATCCTTTCCCTCTCCAGATCCGCCTTCTCCTGTTGCTAGCCGCTCACCCCCAGGACCATCAGCTGCACTGCGCCGAAGTGCAGGGCCAGCTGGACGATGTAGATCTGCATCAGCCAGAGGACCAGCGCCATTCCATAGGAGACCACCAGGAGGAGCGCCGTGCCGTGGAGCCAGAGTTTGAGCTAGCCCGGGAGTCCCAGGACATCCAGGACCACCCTGAAGACTGGCCATGCCAGGCAGAGGAAACCCACCACGATTGGGGCCTCACGGTAGCATGGTGGTTAGCATCAATGCTTCACAGCTCCAGGGTCCCAGGTTCGATTCCCGGCTGGGTCACTGTCTGTGTGGAGTCTGCACGTCCTCCCCGTGTGTGCGTGGGTTTCCTCCGGGTGCTCCGGTTTCCTCCCACAGTCCAAAGATGTGCGGGTTAGGTGGATTGGCCGTGATAAATTGCCCGTAGTGTAAGGTTAACGGGGGGATTGTTGGGTTACGGGTATACGGGTTACGTGGGTTTAAGTGGGGTGATCATTGTTCGGCACAACATCGAGGGCCGAAGGGCCTGTTCTGTGCTGTACTGTTCTATGTTCTATTGTGTCGAAGAGGTGCCTGCCAAAGTTGAAGGATATCTCAACGGATATCGCCGGGGGGGTTTGGCACCTCCAGCTGAGGGCCAGCCAGCTGCCTGGGGCTTTGGGGGGGGGGGGGGCAACAAGGGGCACATCCTCCACCCCTTGCACCGCCTTTTTCTCCTCTTCCTCCTCCTTCTTTCCCTCCTTCTCCTCTTCCAACTTGACCTCCTGCTCCAGAGCTTGGGTCTGTTCCTTCAGCCTCACCCTCCTCCTGATCATCCTCACCTTCCTCCAGGGCCAGGCCAGGGCAGTCCTGAGCCTGCACACATCGCTGGCCAACAGGGCAACCAAGTTGGGGAGCAAGTTGAGAAGCCAGAGGAGCCTCTTCATGGTGGGAAGGATTGCTGCTACACGAAAGTAAAAAGCTGACAGACAGACCAGCTCCACCCACTCTCTGACATCACTGCAGTAGTAAACACCCATTTCTTAAAGGCACTCTCACATGACACTATAATTGCTCTTTTCCTTTTTAATTACTGTAGAACGTCTCACTGTTTGTTTTTATATCTCTCGCTAACTTTCTCTCATTCTCTAATTTCTCCCACCTTGTGCCATTTTAGTCAGTTTTTGCTGGTTTTATATTCTGCCCTGCCACTAATCTTGGCAGAGTTCTACACTTTTTGCGTGATGCAACGGCCTTGTTGAGTCACCGAGTCGGGCGTGACAGGGCTGGTCACCCTTTTTATTTGCTGGTGCATTCTCCATGGCAACCCCTTGGCCAATCATTCCCGCTCGCCAACCAATCCGTACCCTTTTCCCCATGCTGCATGAATTGTTGCTCACTATGAAATTTGGTATTCTAGTGTCTGTCCTGAAGATGAAAAGCTGCGACGACATGCCTCTTACTTTCTGGAGTATCTGCCCACTGTTTGTGGGAGTTTGTTCTCGTTTCCGTGTGTCTGTTATTGCAACAATGGTCGTACTTCACACGTACTCCATCGTAGTGCGCTTGGGTTGCGACCTCAGCCCTGGTTTTATAAAACTGTGATGTTCTGTCCCTATTCTAGGTATTGATGAACACACCATCATCGATGTATTGACAAAACGCAGCAATGCGCAAAGACAAGATATTGCCTTCGCATTTGAGAAGAGAACAAAGAGGGTGAGTTCCGCCTTGTGGCGAAGCGTTAGACATTCCATCAGGAGAAGGTGCAGCGTCGGAAATATCCTCATTCCGATTGGCTGACACAAGGGTTTCCTCCGGGTGCTCCGGTTTCCTCCCACAGTCCAAAAGGTGTGCAGGTTAGGTGGATTGGACATCCTAAATTGCTGCTTAGTGTCCAAAGATGTGCAGCTTAGGTGGGGTCATGGGGTTAGAGCAGAAGAGTGGGCCTAGGTGGGGGTGTTCTTTCAGAGGGTCAGTGCGGACTTGATGGGCCAAATGGCCTCCTTCTGCACCATAGGGATTTTATTAAAAAACAGGCACTACACCTGATCTTGCGTGGTAGAGGTTGTAATTCCCACAGCGTGGATTGAGTATCTGCCCGTGTTCTCTCTGTATATCCCTATAGTTTACTGACCTGGTGACAGTTAGCCGGAGGAGGGGGGGACCTCCCCAGCTGTGAGCAGATGAGGCTGAATCATGATTGTCGACCATTTGTATTTGTAGAATCTGGAGGAAGTCCTGGACATTGCCCTCTCCGAGTATCTGAGGACCATCATCTTGGCGCTGATGAAGACTCCGGCCAAGTACGACGCCATTGAAA
Source organism: Scyliorhinus canicula (assembly GCF_902713615.1). Classification (NCBI taxonomy): domain Eukaryota; kingdom Metazoa; phylum Chordata; class Chondrichthyes; order Carcharhiniformes; family Scyliorhinidae; genus Scyliorhinus; species Scyliorhinus canicula. The sequence goes on along the minus strand of NC_052169.1, from coordinate 23,598,407 downwards.
TCAAAGGAGCAGTCAAGGTGAGGATTTAACCAGCAGGTGGGGAGGATTTTGGATGGGGTGATGATGGAGAATTGAAATCAGGAGGTGAGGCCTACCTGTCCTCAAGACGTCTACCATGACCCACAAACCCGAGCCCCCGTCTCACTTCTCCTATAGGAAGGTGGGGGGAGAGGCTTTGGTAGATTTAACGACATTAAATCAGGATTAAATCAGGGAGCAGGGTAGCATGGTGGTTAGCATAAATGCTTCACAGCTCCAGGGTCCCAGGTTCGATTCCCGGCTGGGTCACTGTCTGTGTGGAGTCTGCACGTCCTCCCCCTGTGTGCGTGGGTTTCCTTCCGGTACTCCGGTTTCCTCCCACAGTCCAAAGATGTGCGGGTTAGGTGGATTGGCCATGCTAAATTGCCCGTAGTGTCCTAATAAAAGTAAGGTTAAGGGGGAGTTGTTGGGTTACGGGTATAGGGTGGATACGTGGGTTTGAGTAGGGTGATCATGGCTCGGCACAACATTGAGGGCCGAAGGGCCTGTTCTGTGCTGTACTGTTCTATGTTCTATGTTCTATGACATAAGGCTTGTATTCTCGAGTTTAGATTAAGGGGGGGGGGGGGGGGGGGGGGGAAGATCGTGATGCTAACGATCACGAAAGGATTCAATAAAATCACAGAGAGAAACCTTTCCCCCTGGTGGGGAGAGCCCAGAACAACAGGGTGAAACCTTAACATTAGAGCCAGACCCTTCGAGGGGCCAAATGGCCTACTCCTGCTCCTAGTTCTTATGTTCAGGGGTGATGTCAGGAAGCACTTCCTCATGTAGAGGGTCAGGAAAACCCCGAGCTCTCTGCCCCAAATTTACTGTCAAGACTGTGGGTCAATTGGAGTACTGAGAAATGATAGTGACAGATTACAAAAATAATACAAGGGATAAAACTAAAGATCAAACTAGTGTAGCATTTTAAAAGAAACAAGTCTGGCACAATAACATTGCAGAGACATGGTTGCAGGATGACACCGATTAGGCCCCAAATACTGAATATTACATTTGGCAAAGCGAGGAAGCGAGCAAAAGGTTTGAAAGTAGATTGGGAGGATGTGGGATACAGCAGGGAATAATAGACAGCAATACAAGGCAGAATACCGTAAGAAGTCTTACAACACCAGGTTAAAGTCCAACAGGTTTATTTCAAACACGAACTTTCGGAGCACTGCTCCTTCCTCAGGTGAATGAAGAGGTAGGTTCCAGAGGTATGCTCACCTGAGAAAGGAGCAGTGCTCCGAAAGCTAGTGTTTGAAACAAACCTGTTGGATTTTAACCTGGTGTTGTAAGACTTCTGACTGTGCCCACCCCAGTCCAACGCCGGCATCTCCACATCATGTGCAGAATACTTGGAGAGACACCGAGAATCAGATTAGGAATTGTGTTTCCAGGTGCAAAGCTGCGCAAGATCCCACCAGGCTGACCACCTCAAACCCACCCCAAACCCACCCCAAACCCACCCCACACCCACCCCACACCCACCCCAAACCCACCCCAAACCCACCCCAAACCCACCCCACACCCACCCCAAACCCACCCCACACCCACCCCAAACCCACCCCAAACCCACCCCAAACCCACCCACACCCACCCCAACCCACCCCAACCCACCCCACACCCACCCCAAACCCACCCCACACCCACCCCAACCCACCCCACACCCACCCCACACCCACCCCACACCCACCCCAAACCCACCCCACACCCACCCCACACCCACCCCACACCCACCCCACACCCACCCCAAACCCACCCCACACCCACCCCACACCCACCCCACACCCACCCCACACCCACCCCACACCCACCCCACACCCACCCCACACCCACCCCACACCCACCCCACACCCACCCCACACCCACCCCAAACCCACCCCACACCCACCCCAAACCCACCCCACCCCACACCCACCCCAAACCCACCCCACACCCACCCCACACCCACCCCACACCCACCCCACACCCACCTCACACCCACCCCACACCCACCTCACACCCACCTCACACCCACCTCACACCCACCTCACACCCACCTCACACCCACCTCACACCCACCTCACACCCACCTCACACCCACCTCACACCCACCACACACCCACCTCACACCCACCTCACACCCACCCCACACCCACCCCACACCCACCCCAAACCCACCCCAAACCCACCCCAAACCCACCCCACACCCACCCCAAACCCACCCCAAACCCACCCCACACCCACCCCACACCCACCCCATACCCACCCCACACCCACCCCAAACCCACCCCACACCCACCCCACACCCACCCCACACCCACCCCACACCCACCCCACACCCACCCCACACCCACCCCAAACCCACCCCACACCCACCCCACACCCACCCCACACCCACCCCAAACCCACCCCAAACCCACCCCACACCCACCAAAGCCACCCCACACCCACACCCACCCCACACCCCACACCCACCCCAACTCTCACACACACACTCTCACACACACACTCTCACACACACACACTCTCACACACACACACTCTCACATACTCACACTCACACACTCTCACATACACACTCCCTCACACTCACACACTCAAATTCTCACACACTTTCACACACACTCTCACACACACACTCTCACACACACACTCTCACACACACACTCTCACACACACACACACTCACACACACGCACTGTCACACGCACTCTCTCACACGAACTCTCACACACACACTCACACACACTCTCACATACTCACACACTCTCACATACACACTCCCTCACACACTCTCTCACACACTCTCATTCTCACACACACACACACATTTTCACACATACTCTCACTTACACACACTCACACACGCACTCTCACACATACTCACATACTCACTCTCACACACATTCACATACTCATATACACATTCTCATGTACACACCCTCACACACACAATCTCACTCAGACTCACACACACAGTTACACACACACACACACACACTCATATACACATATATAGACAGAAACACTCCACACGTGTGTATGCATACATGCACACAAACACACACTGCACACATACTACACACACGTGTCCCATATATCCCCTCACATATACATTCGCCCAGGTGCCCAGGTCATGACAAGTATATATTGTCATCAAGATGTACATACAAACAGATGCATAGATACAACAGGAATACCTCGTAAGACAGATGTTTACTGACTCATCGCACTCACGTAATCCCATTGCTGGCTGCGTTAGAGGAACCATTGGGCACAGCTATGTGAAGCGAACGCTGTGCTGGCTCCGTGATGCAGTTTTCACTTATCCACGGTCGGGACAGCAAGTTCTAAATAATTTCACTTGTTCAATCCGAGAGGGTGAGATGTGTGTCTCAGTCCCAGCCAGTGCTCGATGTGCCATCTGGTGGCTGCTGGCTGTGGCTGCGGGAGGTGTGATTGAAAGCTGGGGCAATTATTAATGGACAGCTCCACGCTCTCTCCTTGGCACCTTTAGAGTTTGGAAATCCATAAAGGCGGCATCACTGGGCACAGGAAGATCCCACAGACCGTCAGCACGGTAGCATGGTGGTTAGCGTAAATGCTTCACAGCTCCAGGGTCCCAGGTTCGGTTCCCGGCTGGGTCACTGTCTGTGCGGAGTCTGCACGTCCTCCCCGTGTGTGCGTGGGTTTCCTCCGGGTGCTCCGGTTTCCTCCCACAGTCCAAAGATGTGCGGGTTAGGTGGATTGGCCATGCTAAATTGCCCGTAGTGTCCTAAAAAAGTAAGGTTAAGGGGGGGGGGTTGTTGGGTTACGGGTATAGGGTGGATACGTGGGTTTGAGTAGGGTGATCATGGCTCGGCACAACATCGAGGGCCGAAGGGCCTGTTCTGTGCTGTACTGTTCTATGTCAATGTCTATAACGATCCTCCCGAGTTTCCTTTCTGTCGCGAGCTGCGAGCACTTTGCCCCTTTCTGCTCTGTGCTGCTGAACCCGTGGAACTGTGTGAATATCTATCCGCGGGAAAATAAATTAAATTTTAAAAATCTGCTTCTGACAGGGCCTGGGAACCAATGAAGACACTCTGATTGAGATTCTATGCTCCCGTACAAACAAGCAAATCCAGGACATGAGCAAGGCTTATCAAGAAAGTAAGTAAGGAAAAATCCTGTTTGAACTCCCGCCCTATCCTAGCTCTTCTCAATTGTATAGAAAATAGAATCAGGAGGAGGCCATTCGGCCCTTCGAGCTTGCTCGGTGCTCGGCCATTCATTATGATCATGGTTGACCTCCATACTCTCGCCGTACTGCCCTTGACACCTTTAGAGCTTAGAAATCCATAGATCTCCTTCTTAAATATATTCAGCGATTTGGTCTCCACGGCCTTCTGGAAAATTCCACAGGTTCACTGCCCTCCGAGTTTCTCCTCACCTCAGTCCCACACGGATATATACATGGGCACCTCTCACTGAAAGCACCCCTCAGCCATCTCTGTTCCCATGAACAGAATCTCAGCTGATTCAGTCTTCCATCATCGTCAAGATTCTCCGGATCAGCATCTGCGCAAACGTGAAGTATAAACAGAAAATGCTGAGGATTCTGAGCAGCATCTGTGAAGGGAGTGACAGAGTTAATGTTTTGAGGGAAGAGTCGCACGGCCTTGAAATGTTAACTCTGCCAGCACTGCTACCTCACGGCACCGAGGACCCGGGTTCGATCCCGGCTCTGGGTCACTGTCCGTGTGGAGTTTTCACATTTCTCCCCGTGTCTGCGTGGGTTTCGCCCCCACAAGCCAAAGATGTGCAGGGTAGGCGGATTGGCCATGCTAAATTGCCCCTTTAATTGGGAACAAAGATAATTGGGTACTCTAAATTTATTTTTAAAAACACTCTGGGCGCGATTCTCCGCCCCCCACGACGGGTCGGAGAATAGCGGGAGGGCCTTCCCGACATTTTTCCCGCCCTCCCGCTATTCTCCCCCCCCACCCGCCCAACTCCCGACACGAATCGCTGCCGCCGGTTTTTTACGGCCGGCAGCGATTCACAGCTGATAGATGGGCCAAAGTCCCAGCCCTTTACGCTGTTTTTACGAACGGCAAACACACCTGGTCTGGCCGTTCGTAAAAACGGCGGGAACAACTCGCTTTTTATAACCATGACACCGATTGGCACGGCAGTACCACGGCCGTGCCAAGGGTGCCATGGGCCCGCGATCGATGCCCGTGCACTATTTCTCCTTCCGCCGCCCCGCAGTATCCATTCGCGGGGCGGCTGAGGGGCATCCCGGCCCGCGCATGCGCGGGTTTCGCACAAATACGCGATGACGTCATCCGCGCATGCGCGGGTTGGAGTCTTCCAATCCGCGCATGCGCTGCTGACGTCAAATGACGCGTCAGCCGGCGCTAACTCCGGCAAGCGGGCTTAATGAAATTCGTTAAGCCCATGATGCCCGGAGCTTACGGCGACGGGCTGCTAGCCCCGACCGGGGACCAGAATCGGTTCCCGGTCGGGAAGTGGGGGGCTGGCATCAAACCCGCCCGGGTTTGACGCCAGCCTTACGATTTCTCCCGTTTTGGGAGAATCGCGCCCTCTCTTTCTCCCTACACAGACAACGCAGGAGTTTATTCCGTGTTTTCTGTTTATTTCAGATTTAATGCATTTTGTTTTTATCTGAATGTTTTATCCAGTTCTCGCTCGCCTTCCTGCTGTACCATGGCTAATAGAAATCAAGTTTCCCATCTCCCTCCACTACTACCTGTCCCGCCACCTCAAGGGACCTTGAGCATTCGCCCCAATGTCCGCCACCCCCTCATTTCCCTCCATCTCTCAATATCGGTTTTTTTTGTAAATGTGTTCTTTCCCCGTTTCGTTAGCCTTCCCCAGATACGTTACCTCAAACCTCCTCGGGTTGAACTCGGTGTGTCATGGCCCTGCTCGCCTGACTCGTCATTGATATCTCTCTGCAGTCTGTAGCCGTATTGATCACCATGAGGGAATTTTTGTATCATCTGTAAGCTTCCGAATCCGGTCCGCTATATTTCACTCTAAATAGCTGATCCAGGAATGGGCGAGGTACTGAGCCCTTGCATGTGGACTGAAAGCAGTCACCCAGTGCTATTCCGTCACTGCGCTAAATTTAACCGAGCGTGTGAAGTGAGCACCATGTGGAGCACATACATCCAGTACACTGCCGCGTCAACCTTATTACAATCAGGCAGCTGGACAGCACGGTGGCGCAGTGGTTAGCACTGCTGCCTCACGGCGCCGAGGACCCTGGTTCGAGCCCGGCTCCGGGTCACTGTCTGTGAGGAATTTGCACATTCTCCCCGTGTCTGCGTGGGTCTCACCCCCACAACCCAAAGATGTGCAGGCTAGGTGGATTGGCCACGCTAAATTGCCCCTTAATTTAAAACAAAAAGAATTGGGTACTCTGAATTTTTTTTTTAAAAATACAATCACGCAGCTCGCCTTTGAAGATTTTCCCTATTGGGTTGCTGCTTTGCCAGTACGAAGCTGAAAAAAAGGAAATATTTTTACTAAGAGCTTCCATCTTGCTGAACAGAGTCCGCAGCCAACAACCTGCTCTGAAAATTCTGGTCCTGGTTGGACAAATTCAACTAGAGCAGATGGAACAATCCACAACATTTCAAATCAATCTATCCGCAACTTTCTAAAACAGTAAATAAATTCTCCCAATCTCCTTTTTTAAAAAGAAATCCAAGATCACCATCTTTGCCAAAATCTAATCAGTTCTTTCTTGAGCTGTATCCTATCTCTGTATTGAATTTTGTCGAAACCCGTCCATTAGTTGTTGAGAAGTATTGTTTCCAGACAGGCGGACTAATGACGAAAATGTTGCCCCCCTTAGCGGAAAGGAATTATGATCATTATCACTCGAACCTTCTCCTACACACCCCCTATTCGCCTGCCCAGCTTAATTTCCTCAAGCTAAATCTGGTCGTCTCTGGTGTTAGCCCCCTTTAAGCATCTATCATAGAACATAGAACATAGAACAGTACAGCACAGAACAGGCCCTTCGGCCCTCGATGTTGTGCCGAGCCATGATCACCCTACTTAAACCCACGTAACCCGTATACCCGTAACCCAACAATCCCCCCATTAACCTTACACTATAGGCAATTTAGCATGGCCAATCCACCTAACCCGCACATCTTTGGACTGTGGGAGGAAACCGGAGCACCCGGAGGAAACCCACGCGCACACGGGGAGGACGTGCAGACTCCACACAGACAGTGACCCAGCCGGGAATCGAACCTGGGACCCTGGAGCTGTGAAGCATTGATGCTAACCACCATGCTACCGTGAGGCCCACCCCTGCTGTTTCTCGTCCACAGACTGGTCCTCGGTGACATTACCTGAAAACAGAATATTAGTTTGCATGTCTACGCTGCCAACACCCAGCTCTATCCCGCCACCTTCTCTCCTGACACCTCACCGTCTCTCTACATTTTCCAATTGCCCATCTGTCATCCAGGACCGGATGAGCAAACATTTCCTCCAATTAAATATTCATAGAATCACAGAATCCCTCCAGCGCAGAAGGAGGCCATTCGGCCCATTTATCGTGGCTAATCCACCAAACCTGCACATCTTTGGACTGTGGGAGGAAACCTGTCAATTACTATCTTCCCTTGTCGCTGGCTCTGTTCCTCACCCTGGTAACCGTTAGATGCTGAGACAAACTGTTTGCAGTCTCGATGTTGGATTTGATCTCGGAGCTGAATTCCCAACCGCAAATCCTCTCCCTCGCCATTCTCACCTCTTGTCACTTCCATAACATCACCCGAATCCTGCCCTGCCTCAGGTGATTGATACGGAAAAGCCCCCCTTTCGGGCCTTTGTGATCTCCCAGTTTGTCTATTCCAATGCACAGCCCTGACCAGCCTTCCCTTTCCATATAAACACTCACTTCCCTCACCAGGTTTTCCACCACCTCCTAGTTTCCTTTGTCAGATTCACTTTGTCAGACGCTTGGCTGGTTGTTGCTGATTTAATCTCTCGTCAAAGATTCAGACAGGTTTATTGTTCAGTCAGCGTATCGGAACAGGAGGCAACCCAGCCCCTCAAACCTCTCCCACTATTCAGTTAGAACTTGGCTGGCCCGTCTCTGAACCGCATCGACTGACTTTGGTCCAAATCTATTTGCTCTCCCCCTACCCATCAAAACTCTTATCAATCTTGGTGTTCAGTTGACCTCCAGCTTTTTTTTTTGAAAATCTGTTTATTGGCTTTTCTCATATTTATAAACAGTAGTTGCTTATAAACACCACGGGCGGAATTCTCCGCTCCCCACGTGGCCTGGGAGAATCGTGGGAGGGCCTCCTGACATTTTTTACGCCCCCCCCTGGCGCCCCCGCGTTTCTCCCCCCCCCCCCTCGGAAAAATTGGCGCTCGCTGTTTTTCACGGCGCTCGGCGATTCTCCGAGCCCGATGGGCTGAGCGGCCGGCCCTTCACGCCCGTTTCACCACGGCAGCAACCACACCTGGTCACTGCATTCGTGAAACGGGCGCCGGATGCCCGTTTGGGGCATCTAGGGGCCCGATTGGGACGGGAGCACCGCGACTGTGCTCGGGAGGGGACAGGCCCGCGATCGGTGCCCACCGATCGTCGGGCCAGCGTCCAAAACGGACGCACTCTTTCCCCTCCGCCGCCCGGCAAGATCAAGCCGCCACGTCTTGCCGGGCGGCGGTGGAGAAAGACGGCACCGCGCATGCGCGGGTTCGTGCCGTCTGCGCGCTGATGTCATCCGCGAAGCGCTGTTCGGTCGTCATTTCCGCCGGCCGAGGTCGCGGCCGGGAACGACGGGGGCCCGCTCCTAGCCGCCCGGGTGGGGGTGAATTAGGTGCGGGGAGCGGGCCCTGAGGCCGTCATGAACCTCGGCCGAGTTCACGACAGCCTTCGCGATCTTTGGAGCCGGCGGAGAATACCGCCCCACATTTTTCTTGCCCGCGCTAATTTGCTTTATTTTACAGAAAGATTTGTTTTGTCTTTCATTTGACTAACTGTACGTACATTTCTCTGCCCTCTGGGTCGGTCTATGGTATCCCCCCCTTCCTCCTTCCCGCCCCCATTGGTTTCAGCACCCTGCCTCTTCTCCTGTGGTTTCCCCATTTTTCTCCCAGGCGGTGAATCCCGCTCCTAGCCCAAACCGTTCCAGTACCTCGAGGAGGTAGCTTCATTCGACTCTGTCAAAGGCCTTTGCTGCATCCAGGGAGACCATCACTTCTGGTGTTCTCTCCCCGGTGGGGGGTTGGCCATTATCACATTCAGCAGCCGCCTGATGTTCACTGTGAGCTGCCTACCGTTTACACAGCCCGTTTGGTCCTCTGTGACCATCTCTGGTACGCAGCCCTCCAGCCTTTTGGCCAGGATCTTTGCGAGTATTTTCGCATCCACGTTCAGCAGTGATATAAATGGGTCTGTATGATCCATGTTCCATCAGGTCTTAATCTATTTTGGGTATTAGTGAGATTGTGGCCTGCGCTAGCGTTGGAGGCAGGGTGCCCCCTGCCTGTGAATCCATCAACATGTCCCTTGGGTGTGGGGCCAGAACTGGTGCAAATTTTTTGTAGAAGTCCGCCGGGAAGCCGTTGGGTCCCGGTGCCTTCCCCGCCTGCATGGAGCTGAGGCTCCCCGTGATTTCTCCCAGGTCTATTGGTGCTTCCAGCTCCCCCCGCCTGTCCTCCCCCCACCACTGGCAGTTCCAGTCTGTCTAGGAACTGTTTCATCCCCGCATCCCCGTCGGGGGGCTCAACGGCGTACAATCCCCGGTGGAAGGTCTTGAATGCCCGATTGACCTCCTTTGGCTCTGCCTTTGCTATCCTTAACCTGCGCTATTTCCCTCGTGGCTGCCTGCTTTCTCAGCTGGTGAGCCAATAGGTGGCCAGCCTTGTCTCCGTGTTGGTAGAAGGTCCCCCCCCGTGCCTGGCGGAGTTGGCACACTGCTTTCCTATTGGATAGCAGGTTAAAGTCCGTTTGCAGCTTTTTCCTCTCCGCCAGCAGCGACCTCCAGCTTTGACCCTTTTTGGGGAGAGAGAGTCCGTCTGCCCTTTTTGTAACGGAGCGCTCCCTAACATCATCCCTGACGGCCGGCTCGAAGTGGACGGTTCTGTCCCCTTCTCTGGAGTCAGAGGCTGACACAGGGCACAGGAGCTCAGGAGCACGCATGGTGAACACATCAATGGAGACAGTACCCTGGGAAATGGGCCATTGAACAGCAGTCGCAGGAATATTTGAGAAACAGGGTTATAATAATCCACCCAACCCTTTGCAAAGGATGATAATGATGGGAGAAATATTCCAAAAGATTACATAGAATTACATAGTATTTACAGTGCAGAAGGAGGCCATTCGGCCCATCGAGTCTGCACCGGCTCCTGGAAAGAGCACCCTACCCAAGGTTAACACCTCCACCCCATCCCCATAACCCAGTAACCCCACCCAACACTAAGGGCAATTTTGGACACTAAGGGCAATTTAGCATGGCCAATCCACCTAACCTGCACATCTTTGGACTGTGGGAGGAAACCGGAGCACCCGGAGGAAACCTACGCCCACACGGGGAGGATGTGCAGACTCCGCACAGACAGTGACCCAAGCCGGGAATCGAACCTGGGACCCTGGAGCTGTGAAGCGATTGCGCTATCCACAATGCTACCGTGCTGCAGTACCCAAGTAACAAATCAGCATGCATTACATTGGGAGCTGGAATAGGCCACTCGGCCCCTCGAGCCTGCTCATTCAATAAAATGGTGGCTGATCTGATTGTAACTACAACCCCACATTCCTGCCGACCCGAGATAACCTTTCACCCCCTTGTTAATCAAGAATCTATCCAGCTCTGCATTAAAAATGTTCCAAGATTGTAAACAGTTGAGGTCCCGTCACTGATCCCTGTGGTACATCACTCGCCACACCCTGCCAATCCGAATAAGACCTGCCCATTGCTAACAAAATGATGACTGTAAAAATTTTCCTCTTTGCAGTTTTCAAGAAAGACATGATTAAGGACATCCGAGATGATACTTCTCAGCATTTCCGTGAACTTCTCACTGCTTTAGCACAGGTATGGCCCAAAATTATTCGTTGAATATAAGACGAGCAGTTAGAAATGAAATGAAATGAAAATCGCTTATTGTCACGAGTAGGCTTCAATGAAGTTACTGTGAAAAGCCCCTAGTCGCCACATTCCGGCGCCTGTTCGGGGAGGCTGGTACGGGAATCGAACCGTGCTGCTGGCCTGCCTTGGTCTGCTTTAAAAGCCAGCGATTTAGCCCAGTGTGCTAAACCAGCCTCATTGAGCGAATCTCCCAGTCTCTGACTCCGCTGGTTAGATGGTATCCCTGGATTGGGTGACAGCGGTTCCACGAGGAACCCCAGGGTGACGGAGCCCATGTCTGCCCAGGTTTCTGTGGAATTTACCCCATCGCTCAAAGACAAGGCAGGAGGCAGGAAAATCACTGTGCCCTGCAATATTCAATGGCATTGGCATCACTGAATCCTCCACTATCAACATCCATTGACCAGAAATTGAACTGGGCTCAGCCATATAAATACTGTGGCTACCACATCAGCTCAGAGGTTGGGAATCCTGCGGCGAGTAACTCACCTCCTGACTCCCCAAAGTCACAAGTCAGGAGTGTGATGGGATACTCTCCACTTGCCTGGACGAGTGCAGCTCCAACAACACTCTAGACCCTTGACACCTACAAAGCAGCCCACTTGATTGGCATCTCTTTTAATAGAACAGTACAGCACAGAACAGGCCCTTCGGCCCTCAATGTTGTGCCGAGCAATGATCACCCTACTCAAACCCACGTATCCACCCTATACCCGTAACCCAACAACCCTCCCCCCCCCCTTAACCTTAGTTTTTAGGACACTACGGGCAAATTTATCCTGGCCAATCCACCTAACCCGCACATCTTTGGACTGTGGGAGGAAACCGGAGCACCTGGAGGAAACCCACGCAGACACGGGGAGGACGTGCAGACTCCACACAGACAGTGACCCAGCCGGGATCTCTTCCACAAACATTCACCCCCTCCGCCACCGACGCACAGTGGCAGCCGTGTGTACCATCTACAAGATGCAACTGCAGCAACTCACCAAGGCTCCTTAGGCAGCACCTTCCAAACCCACGGCCTCTACCATCTAGAACAGGGGTGGGCAAACTTTTCCGTGCAAGGGCCGCATTCAGAAATTCACAATTCACAAAGGGCCGCATAGTATATTAAGTAAAATAATTACTTCACCCGGTTATGATTGTGGGCGCCTCATATAGAACATAGAACAGTACAGCACAGAACAGGCCCTTCGGCCCTCGACGTTGTGCCAAGCAATGATCACCCTACTCAAGTCAACGTATCCACCCTATACCAGTAAGTAACCCAACAGCCCCCCCACCCATTAACCTTTAAAAAAAAAATTAAAAAAAAAAAAAAATGTTTTAAAAAAAATTTTTTTTTTTTTTTTTTAATGACTTGGTGGGCCGCAGAAATACCTTTGGCGGGCCGTAGTTTGCCCACCCCTGATCTAGAAGGACAAGGGCAGCAGATACCTGGGAACCCCACCACCTGGAGGTTCCCCTCCAAGTCACTCACCACCCTGACTGGGAAATATATCGGCCGTTCCTTCACTGTCACTGGATCAAAATCCTGGAACTCCCTCCCTAACAGCACAGTGGGTGTACCTACACCACACGGACTGCAGCAGTTCAGGAAGGCAGCTCACCACCACCTTTCCCGGGATGGCCAATAAATGCTGGCCTGCCCAGCGACACCCATGCCCCATGAATGAAGTAAAAAAATATCTAACACTTTACAAACCGACCTCTCCTCCTCATGCTGGATTAAACACCCGGGGTCAGGGCAGAATGTAAACATTGGAAACAGACCTGATTTGTCTGATCCTGGAGCGAACAGATTGACAGTTCTACTCTGACAAATTTTAAATCATCAAAACTGGCCATTTCATTCCAGGATTCAAAGTTTCTTCAATTCAGTTTAGTTGCTTTCTCTGAGCCAGACCAGTTCACTCCTGTGGCACGTGACTAGAACTGACCCCCGGAGTCCCTGGGCATTGCCAGAACAGAATGGTGTCACTGGTGTCATATTGGCCGGAATTCTCCGGCAATTGGGATTTTCCTTTCCCACCAGCAGCCCAACCCCCACCCGTGGGTTTCCCAGCGGCGCGAGGTTGAAATTCCTGCCAAGGCTGAGTACCTTGTCAGTGCAGTACGAAGTCTGACAACACCAGGTTCACTCATGATTCACCTGAGGAAGGAGCAGTGCTCCGAAAGTTAGTGATGTGAAACAAATCTGTTGGACTTTAACCTGGTGTTGGAAGACTTCTTACTGTGCTCACCCCAGTCCAACGCCGGCATCTCCACACCATGGCTACCTTGTCAAAGAGTGTCGAGGGGCAAAGATGAGGATTTCGGGTGACAAACGAAGGATGGCAACCCCGGTAAAATGCAAAAAATAAAAGATGAAACGTGTGTGAAAAAATCTGAAGGGAAAGAGATTCAAAGTGAATCATGGCAGGGTTATTATGAGGAGGTTATCAGGGTTATTACCATCACTGGGTAGCAGTGCTGTCTCGAATAACCAAATTCTGAAAAGTGTGCCCTTCGTAACAGGGGCTTGAATTTGACTGTGCCCCTCAGTGACGTTTCATGTGGTCTTTCTGTTCACAGGGAAACCGGTCGGAACCCTCCAATGTGATTGACAATGAACTGATTGACACAGATGCCCGGGTACGTTACTCTGCACCAGCTCATGGCCGAATGAAATGTCTTATGCTCAAAACTGACTCAAAGTGTTCCTGAAACTATCACTGCCATCACTATGGGATGGCGGCACGTGGTCAGGGCTCAGGCCGTTTGGGGTAACTTCGAGGCCAGTGTCTACTGACAGCGGATTGCACGCAAACATTCCCACAGCACCGCCATTGCGAGCCCCCCATCCTTTGCTACTTTGCCCAGGCCGGGACTGAGATACAGAGCCCAGGCCAGGGACTGAGGTACAGAGCCCAGGTCGGGGACTGAGGTACAGAGCCCAGGTCGGGGACTGAGGCCCAGAGCCCAGGCCGGGGACTGAGATACAGAGCCCAGGCCGGGGACTGAGGCCCAGTGCCCAGGCCGGGGACTGAGGCACAGAGCCCAGGCCGGGGACTGAGGCCCAGTGCCCAGGCCGGGGACTGAGGCACAGAGCCCAGGCCGGGGACTGAGGCCCAGAGCCCAGGCCGGGGTCTGAGGCCCAGAGCCCAGGCTGGGCACTGAGATACAGAGCCCAGGCCGGGGACTGAGCTACAGAGCCCAGGCCGGGGACTGAGGTACAGAGCCCAGGCCGGGGACTGAGGCCCAGAGCCCAGGCCGGGGACTGAACTACAGAGCCCAGGCCGGGGACTGAGGTACAGAGCCCAGGCCGGGGACTGAGACACAGAGCCCAGGCCGGGGACTGAGACACAGAGCCCAGGCCGGGGACTGAGATACAGAACCCAGGCCGGGGACTGAGGTACAGAGCCCAAGCCGGGGACTGAGACACAGAGCCCAGGCCGGGGACTGAGGTACAGAGCCCAGGCCGGGGACTGAGATACAGAGCCCAGGCCGGGGACTGAGGCCCAGAGCCCAGGCCGGGGACTGAGGTACAGAGCCCAGTCCGGGGACTGAGGTACAGAGCCCAGTCCGGGGACTGAGGCCCAGAGCCCAGGCCGGGGACTGAGGTACAGAGCCCAGGCCGGGGACTGAGGTACAGAGCCCAGGCCGGGGACTGAGGCCCAGAGCCCAGGCCGGGGACTGAGGCCCAGAGCCCAGGCCGGGGACTGAGGTACAGAGCCCAGGCCGGGGACTGAGGTACAGAGCCCAGGCCGGGGACTGAGGCCCAGAGCCCAGGCCGGAGACTGAGGCCCAGAGCCCAGTCCGGGGACTGAGATACAGAGCCCAGGCCGGGGACTGAGGCCCAGAGCCCAGGCCGGGGACTGAGGTACAAAGCCCAGGCCGGGGACTGAGGTACAGAGCCCAGGTCGGGGACTGAGGCCCAGAGCCCAGGCCGGGGACTGAGGTACAGACCCCATGCCGGAGACTGAGTTAGAGACTGAGTTAGTACTCAATTGCAAAGCAGAGACCCGAGGTTGTATTAATTTCTGAGGCAATTAATTGGTGATGTTGCTGAAATTGTTTTCCTCAGGAGCTCTATGCTGGGGATAAGAAATCTAAACCCGACATTGAAAAGTGGATCACGATAATGACCAAGAGGAGTATTCCTCACCTCCAGAGAGGTAATGGAACTGTGAATAACATGGTGTAACTGTGAACCTGAGCATCCGTGAGTGCCCACACACAGATATACACACACAATAATAGTGAATCAGCACACACACAGTGAGTACAGTAAGTGAACAACAAACACCCAGTGAGTACAGTAATAATGAACAGCAAACACTGAGTACAGTAATAGTGAACAGCAAACACCCAGTGAGTATAGTAATAGTGAGCAAGCACACACAGTGAGTACAGTAATAGTGAACAGCAAACACTGAGTACAGTAATAGTGAACAGCAAACACCCAGTGAGTATAGTAATAGTGAGCAAGCACACACAGTGAGTACAGTAATAGTGAACACCAAACACTGAGTACAGTAATAGTGAACAGCAAACACCCAGTGAGTATAGTAATAGTGAACAGAAAACACCGAGTACAGTAATAGTGAACAGCAAACACAATGAGCACAATAATAATGGACCAGCACGCCCAGTGAGTATAGTAATAGTGAACAAGAACACACAGTAAGTACAGTAATTGTGAACAGCAAACACGCAGTAAGTATAGTAATAGTAAACCAGCACTCACACACACACAGAGTGAGCACAGTAATAGTGAAGCAGCACACACACACACACACACACAGTGAATACAGTAATAGTGATTCAGTGTACACACTGAGTACAGTAATAGTGAACAAGCACACAAACACACAGAGTGGGCGCGATTCTCCCGACTTACGAAAAATCGGAGAATAGCGGGTGGCGTAAATTTTTACGGACACGCTGGTCCGACGCCCTCCCGCTATTCTCCACCCCCCCCCCCCCCCCACGCCCGCCTCCCGACACGAATCGCTGCCCGCCGATTTTTTACGGCGAGCAGCGATTCTCTCCTGGCCGATGGGCCGATTTCCAAGGCCTTTACGGCTGTTTTTACAAGCGTAAAACACACCTGGTCTGACCGTTCGTAAAAACGGCCGTAAAGTCCCGTTCTCGGGAACCATGGCACGTGCGGCCGTGCCAAGGGTGCCATGGGCCCGCGATCGGTGGGCACCGATCGCGGGCAGCGGGTACTTACCCCGCACACTCTTTCTCCCTCCGCCGCCCCGATGGATCCATCCGCGGGGCTTCTGCGGGGCATACTGGCCCGCGCATGCGCGGGTTTCACGCATATGCGTGATGACATCATCCGCGCATACGCATGTTGGAGTCGTCCAATCCGCGCATGTGCGGCTGACGTCATCTGACGCGTCAGCCGTCGCTAACTTTGGCTAGCGGGCTTAACGAAATTCGTTAAGCCCGTGATGCCGGAGTTCACGGCCGCGGGATGCTAGCCCCGACCGGGGAGATGAATCGGTTCCCGGTCGGGGGGGGGGGGGGGGGGGGGGGGGAGGCTTGCGTCAAACACGCCCGTTTTTGACGCCAGCTTCTCGATTTTTCGTAACTCGGGAGAATTGCGCCCAGTAAGTCCAGTAATAGTGAACCAGCACACACAGTGAGTACAGAAATAGTG
The DNA here is from genome assembly GCF_902713615.1 of Scyliorhinus canicula. NCBI lineage: Eukaryota > Metazoa > Chordata > Chondrichthyes > Carcharhiniformes > Scyliorhinidae > Scyliorhinus > Scyliorhinus canicula. The sequence goes on along the minus strand of NC_052169.1, from coordinate 23,581,601 downwards.
AACAAGCACACATACAGCAAATATAGTAATAGTGAACAAGTGCGCTCACAGTGAGTACAGTAACAGTGAACAGCAAACACACAATAAGTATAGTAAGCGTGCACAAGCACACACTGAGTACAGTAATAGTGAACCCGCACAAACACACTGAGTACAGTAATAGTGAACCCGCACAAACACACTGAGTATAGTAATAGTGAACCCGCACAAACACAGAGTACAGTAATAGTGAACCCGCACAAACAGTGAGTACAGTAATAGTGAACCAGTATATATACAATGAGCACAGTAATAGTAAACCAGCAGACACAGTGAGTACAGTAATAGTGAACTAGTACACACACAGTGAGTACTGCAATAGTGAACCAGCAGTCATACACACAGTGCGTATAGCAATAGTGAACACACATATAGTGAGTATAGTAATAGTGAAACAGCACACACTCAGTGTGTACAATCATAGTGACTCAGCACACACACGCAGTGAGTACAGTAATTGTGAACCAGCACACACACACTGCGTATAGTAATAGTGAACCAGCACACAGTGAGTACAGAAATAGTGAATAAGCACACATACAGCAAATATAGTAATAGTGAACAAGTGCGCTCACAGTGAGTACAGTAACAGTGAACAGCAAACACACAAAGTATAGTAAGCGTGAACACGCACACAGAGTGAGTACAGTAATAGTGAATCCGCACAAACACAGCGTACAGTAATAGTGAACCCGCACAGACAGTGAGTACAGTAAAAGTGAACCGGCACACACACATAGTGAGTACAGTAATAGTAAACTAGCACACAGACACACATACAGAGAGTACAGTAATGGTGAATCAGCACACACACAGTGTGGACAGTAATAATGAACCAGCACACACACACACAGTGAGTACAGTAATAATGAACCAGCATACACAGCCTCCCCGAACAGGCGCCGGAATGTGGCGACTAGGGGCTTTTCACAGTAACTTCATTTGAAGCCAACTCGTGACAATAAGCGATTTTCATTTTCATTTCATTCTTTCACTGAGTGCAGGAATTGTGAACCAACACTCGTACACTGAGTACAGTAGTAGTGAAACGTACGCACAGTGAGTACAGTAATAGTGAACCAGTGTAAGTTTAGTAATAGTGAACCAGCACACACACACTGAGTATAGTAATTGTGAAACAGTGCATTCACGCAGTGAGTAGAGTATTAGTGAAGCAGCACACAAAGACACACACGCAAATGCCCACACATGGTGCAGGCATGTTCACCAGTATAGATGCACTTACACATTGTACATGAATAGTGAAGCATCACTTGGCACACACAAAGTTCAGAATAGTGAATGAGTGAACACATGTGCAATCACACACGCGCATGTGGGCACTGCACAAGCGCTCGCAGACACACACAAACAAACCTTACAACGCATGAATAGTGAAGCAGCACATGCACATGAACGCACATACCGAAACAGACAGATGCACATATGTATAGTACATGAATAGTATTTTGGTTCATCTTGATTGAATCATGAGATTTCAGTGGTTAATTTGTGTGAGCAATAATGTGATTTTACCAGCAATTATTTCACGCGCGGTATTTCAGTTTCACCAGTAATGGTGCATTCACCTGAGTAAAGTTCTAATTTGAATTTTCTGTTTAGTTTTTGGCCGATATAAGACCTACAGCAGCTGCGATATTATTGAGAGCATTAAACATGGGGTCAAGGCTGATCTGAGGACTACTTTTCTAGCCCTGGGTAAGAGTGACTTCACGCCTTAAACAATTGTTTTTGTCTTTACCTCATCCTCTGCCGCTGCTCCAGTTCTTGGCCCAAGAGGTGATCGAGTGGGAGGGAGGGATCACTGGTTGGCCATCCTTCTGAAATCTCCTGAGCCGTCAAATCAGGCTCTCAATTCCACGCTGGCAGGGGCAGGGAACAGGTATTGGAAAAATGTCTGGCTCGACATTGTGCCCGCTTCAGTGTCATTAATGGCAGGATTTTTGTTCCGTTGGGGGTAGTCTGGGGGATTGTGGGGACAGACTGTGCATACAGAAGTAGGGCTTGCCCACCCCCCACCCCCTCCCCCCCCCCACGGAAAAGGTCAGAGGTTGCCAGGTGGGGTGTGGAAGCATCCTCATTGTTGATTCTTCGCTGAGAACTCAGAGAGCTATGAGAATGCTGAAATAGCTGTGGCCCAGGCTGATTTACAGCTCCAACTCTGATTTATTCTGTCAATTTCACAATGTTTACTTACACAAGATGAAGAGGTTTCAGGTGTTTGCACTTTCTGCTACCGATGCTTTAAAGAGTCTGGCTGATTGATGCTTTTATTGGGCTAATATAAAAGCTACTTTAAGAATGAATGAGGTTTTTCAAAAGTTTTTTTTTAACACATTGTAGGGTTTATTAGTTCTGTGCAGAATGTGTAGTGGGTGATTGGGCATGAAGGGTAGAAGGCACCAAGGGGGTGAGTGGGGCAAAACATGGCATGGGAGGCATGCAAAGACATTTGGAACTTACCATTCAAAAGGCTTCCTCATTGACATTATGCTTAACGGGGTGCTGTTAATCATGAATCCTCTTAAAAAGTGGGTCGACTCCTTGAACGCTGCGGAGATTGACTATGTGAGGAGCACAGGGTGCAGGTCTCGCCACTCAAATCAGTCCACACCCTTAAACAATACCAGTGAATAGTGGTCAACCTGGGAATTTGGTCAGGGATCCCAGGAATCAGGTCTGAGTTGCCAACTTTCCACTGAGCCTCCCCGAGTAGTGTGCCCTCACCATATACACCAAGGAGATGTGATCATGTGCTACCTTTAAGCATTGGGGTAGATCTAGCCCAGGGTTTGCTTAGAACTTCTCGTCAGTGACTCTGTAGACAAGCCTCAGAATCTGTCAGCTCTACTCCTAACCCCATTAACTTGGACCCCATGCAGCCAGGCTCACTGTAATGAGATACAGGTTGCCACATAGCCCAGAGCGAGAGATGGAAAGGTGGGAGGATTTACGTTTGAAAACAGTGTTATTGCAGATGAGATCTGACTCTCCTTGTGTTAGTCTTGTATTGGTCAGGCCACATTTGGAGTACTGTGTGGAGTTCTGTTCGCCTCATTTTAGGAAGGATGTGGAAGCTTAGGAAAAGGTACAAAGGAGATTTACCAGGATGTTGCCTGGAATGGAGAGCAGGTCTTACGAGGAAAGGTTGAAGGTGCTAGGCCTTTTCTCATTAGAACGGAGAAGGATGAGGGGCGACTTGATAGAGGTTTATAAGATGATCAGGGGAATAGATAGACAGTCAGAGACTTTTTCCCCGGGTGGAACAAACCATTACAAGGTGACATAAATTTAAGGTGAATGGTGGAAGATATAGGGGGGATGCCAGAGGTAGGTTCTTTACCCAGAGAGTAGTGGGGGCATGGAATGCACTGTCTGTGGAAGTAGTTGAGTCGGAAACATTAGGGAACTTCAAGCGGCTATTGGATAGGTACATGGATTATGGTAGAATAATGGAGTGTAGATTAATTTGTTCTTAAGGGCAGCACGGTAGCATTGTGGATAGCACAATTGCTTCACAGCTCCAGGGTCCCAGGTTCGATTCCCGGCTTGGGTCACTGTCTGTGCGGAGTCTGCACATCCTCCCCGTGTGTGCGTGGGTTTCCTGCGGGTGCTCCGGTTTCCTCCCACAGTCCAAAGATGTGCAGGTTAGGTGGATTGGCCATGATAAATTGCCCTTAGATTATCATAGAATTTTGGACACTATGATTAAACTAGGACAAAAGTTCAGCACAACATTGTGGGTCGAAGGGCCTGTTCTGTGCTATATTTTTCTATGTTCTATTGTGGGACACATCACCCACCCAACTCGAGAATCAGATAGTGACAAGAGGCTGGAATTAAAAATCAGATCAACCATGGTCTTGCTGAATGGCAACGGAATGGGCTCGAGGGGCTGAATAGCCTTCTCCTGTGTAACAGGCTTGTGAGGGTCCAAATGGTTATTGTGCAGCAGACACTCGAGAGGGGCTGAATGGCCTCCCGAGAGGGGCTGAATGGCCTCCCGAGAGGGGCTGAATGGTCTCCTGTTCCTGCGTAACAGGCTTGAACGGGCTGACTGATCGATCGGTCTTAATTATACATCTCCCCAGACAAGTGCCAGCATCGTGTTCGTAGTCTGAACCTCACCACCAGGTGAGGAGTGAGATCAGCCGAGAGTCTGGTAAATATGGAGCCAATTCCTGCCAAATCCCAATAGGCTGTCTCATCACAAACTGAAAGGTGTGGTGAATGAAGGAATTTTGGATATTAGGTATTATATATATTTGGTGCAGTAAAGGGTTAAATCCTGGGTTAGTGCGCGACTGCTGTAGTCATGTTTTTTTAAATCCTGGTTTGAAAGGTAGCTGGGCTTTTTGAAGACAAAGGTTAATGAGAGGAATCAGAGACGGACGCATCAGGTGTTGAGGTTTCAGTGTTAAAATTCCGTTTAGACTGGGGATGCGGACAGACCAGCAGTCTCTGGAAAAACGGAGAGTTAAAGATTTCTCTGTGAATAGGACGGGAGCAGTTTGTCAAAAGCTGGAAGGTTAAACAATTGCCTGAGACGGACAAGAATCTGCAGGCTGTTTCCTGGCTGGATTTCTCTCTCTCTCCCCAACCAAACTTTTAAAAGGGACTCTAAGTATAAAACAAGTGTTCCTGAGTTGGGTAACTGTATTGTCATGATCCAGGGTTTAGAGAACCACAAAGTGTATCAATTTGTGCCATTTCCAATGAGTCAAACTGTATCTCAGGCAACTTTAAATGCTGAGCCACTGCCATAACCTTTTCGCATTTTGTCAGGTAATGTTAACTGCAATGTTTTTGCCAAATCTAACAGCCTGCTTTTAGTCTCTGTCCTTAAGGTACTGCGTGTGACCGTCTCCACCCCCAAAAACTTCAGAGCCTCTGAAAGAGCCATTGTCCACAATACACTCCCTACTTAGACTAAAATACCACACCTGATAAGCACCCACAATATGCTCACCCCTCACTGTCTTTAAGTTCACTGAGCCAATCCAATAGATAGACTTTCATCCCGGATGAGCCCCCAGTTTGTTGTGGGCCAGGTTTTAGAGAACCCCAAAGTGGTATCCTGGAGTTGAAAAATGAATGAAAAATGAAAATGAAAATCGCTTATTGTCACAAGTAGGCTTCAAATGAAGTTACTGTGAAAAGCCCCTAGTCCCACATTCCGGCACCTGTTCGGGGAGGCTGGTACGGGAATTGAAACGGCGCTGCTGGCCTGCCTTGGTCTGCTTTTTTAAAAGCCAGCGATTTAGCCCTGTGCTAAACCAGTCCCAGAGTTCACCTGACCCACAACTTTTACTAGATTGTGGTATTAGGAGCACACGGCCCACTCTACAGCAGAAATGGAAAAGTATTTTTTAAAGCCAAGCAAAGTTTATTCTATGAACTTAAATTAACCTTTTTAAAACATACAGTGATTATCTTAGCAACCATCAATTCAAATACAACCCCCAAAGAATACAACACTAAGTAATCCTTAATAATTTCCCAAACAACATCCAGAAGACAAAAGAAAGCTTTTAACAGAAGCACATCAGGTTTACATTCACTACTGAGAACATTTATAATTCCGAATTCACCAAATTATCAAGAGATAGTCTTTTCATGGCAGAGAGATCAACAGTACACCTGCTTTGTCTGGCTTCAGCTCCAACACTGAAAACAAAACTAAAACACACCCTGCAGCAAACAGCTTAAAACGAAAGTAAAAAAGCTGACAGACAGCCAAGCACCACCCACTCTCTGACATCACTGATAAACACCCATTTCTTAAAGGTATCCTCACATGACAGTATTTAAAAGTGGGGTTTGACCTGAGATGGATTTTGCTTGAGTGGAGACAAGGGATAACAGTTTGGAGTTAGTGTTCCATTGTCATTGTTCAACTTTTAAAAAAAATACATTTTTTTTTTATAAATGTTTTTTATTCAGTTTTCATGTTTTATATTGAACAAATTACAAATTGTTAGAGAGTGGAAAAAAAACACGCAAAAATTAACATATATATTTACAGGTGAGCATCTTCGTAGTAATAACTGTGGCCTCCCCCTCTTTGCCGGCATACATATTTTACATTCCCCAACATGTTTATTGGCATTTATTTAGTTTGGTTTTGGGCCTTAGCTAGCCATCAAACCCCCGTAACGAGCCCGTAGCCCCCCCCCCCCCTCCCCGCCGGCTACCTTCCCCCGACTATTCTTCCTCTTGTACGTTGGCCACAAACAGGTCCCGGAACAATTGCATGAATGGCTCCCACGTTCTGTGGAAGCCGTCGTCCGACCCTCGGATGGCGAATTTGATTTTCTCCATTTGGAGAGAATCCGAGAGGTCGGACAGCCAGTCTGCAGCTCTGGGCGGTGCTGCTGACCGCCAGCCAAACAGGATTCTACGGCGGGCGATCAGGGAGGCAAAGGCAAGGGCGTCCGCCCTCCTCCCCAGGAATAGATCTGGCTGGTCTGAAACCCCGAAGACCGCCACTATCGGGCATGGCTCCACCCTCACCCCCACCACTTTGGACATCGCCTCGAAGAAGGCTGTCCAGTACTCCACAAGTCTGGGGCAAGATCAGAACATGTGGGCGTGGTTGGCCGGGCCTCTTTGGCACCGCTCACATCTGTCCTCCACCTCCGGGAAGAACCTACTCATACGGTTTCTCGTTAAGTGGGCTCTATGTACCACTTTTAGTTGCGTCAGGCTGAGCCTTGCGCACGTGGAGGTGGAGTTGACCCTATGCAGTGCTTCGCTCCAGAGTCCCCACCCTATCTCCACCCCCAGGTCGTCCTCCCATTTCCTCCTTGTTGCGTCCAGTACGGTGTCGTCCCTATCTACCAGTCGGTCATACATGTCGCTACAGTTCCCTTTCTCTAGGATACTTGCGTCCAGTAGGTCTTCCAGTAGTGTCTGTCGTGGCGGTTGTGGGTACGTCCTTGTCTCCTTTCGTAGGAAGTTTTTGAGCTGCAGGTACCGTAGCTCGTTCCCCCCAGCTAGCTGAAATTTCTCTGTCAGTTCGTCCAGTGTTGCGATCCTGTCATCCGTGTATAGGTCCCTGACTGTCAGTGTCCCCCCGTCCTGTCTCCACCTTTTGAAGGTGGCGTCAGTCAGTGCTGGTTAAAATACATTTTATTCGATTTTTTACATTTTATATATAAAACAAAATGCAAAACAAAAGCACAACAGAACACCCTCCCACTCTACCAAGCAACACCCCAATAAGTCAAAGAACAGTCCCCCCACCCCTACCTCCTGTGCAATCCCCCCTTCCCCTAGCAGATGACGTGAACCAACTCTATAACGTGAAGAATGAACAGGCCGTATTTCTTGTGGAATCCCTCAACTGCCCCCCTTAATGTAAACTTAACCTTCTCCAAATACAGGAATTCCATCAGGTCCCCAAGCTGTACTGAGGCAATGGGAGGCAGGGTGACCTACACCCCAACAGGACCCGCCCTGCGAGCACTCAGTGAGGCGAAGGCAAAGAAATCTGTCTCCGCTCCCGTCTGCAGCTTCGGCAGGTCCTACACCCCAAACATGGTCCCCAGGGGACTGGGCTCCAGGTCTATGTGTAGGATCGCCGATATGATGCTGAGAAACAACCTCCAATGTTTCTCCAAGTTTGGGCAGGACCAGAACATAGCTACATAATTGGCTGGCCCCTCCCACACCGCTGGCTGATGCCCTCCACCCCCTCAAACAACCAGCTCATCCATGACCTGGTCAGGGTCGCCCTGTGCACCACTTTTAACTCTATTTACCCCAGCCTTAATAATAAAAATAATAATCGCTTATTGTCACAGATCGGCTTCAATGAAGTTACTGTGAAAAGCCCCTAGTCGCCACATTCTGGCACCTGTTCGGGGAGGCCGGTACGGGAATTGAACCCACGCTGCTGGCCTTGTTCTGCATCACAAACCAGCTGTTTAGCCCACTGTGCTAAACCAGCCCCTGTCCCAGCCTTGCCCATGAGCTTGAGGCATTCACCTTCCCCAACACCTCACACCACATGGTGGATGCAACACTGTGTTTAAATCCCCACCTAAAATCAACTGATGCGTGTCTAGACATGGTCTGGCTGTCAATATCCTATTCATAAACCCTGTATCATTCCAATTCGGGGAATACACACCACTGACCTGCCCTACAACGCACCCGTTACAATAACCCCTGATCTGCCAACACCTCTATCTGAAATCGAGCTCACTTACCCACTAGTACCGCTATCCCCCGGGTCTTGCTATCGAAGCCCGAGTAGAATACCTGACTCACCCAACCCTTCCGTAGCCTAACCTGGTCCTTCACCCTCGAGTATCTCTCCTACAACAACACCACGTCCGCTCTCAAACACTTCAAATGAGAGAAGATTCTCGCCTGCTTCACCGGTCCCCCAATCCCCGCACGTTCCACGTTACCATTCGGACCAGGGGCCTCTTCCCCCCCCCCCCCCCCCACCGTCCTATCAGTCATGACAATCCCCAGAAATGGGACCAAGCCCTATCCTGAGTCATTGTCAGCCAGCTACCCCTCCCCACCTTCCCAGAAGCCCCCAGCCACTTCCTCTCCAACCCACTTCTCTCTGCATACTCCCAGTTCCCCTCCATTCACACCTCCCAGGCCATTCGAAACTGTCCACAGAGGCTTGGCGCAGCCAGCCGCGCCCCCCCACCCCCCCACCCCGCTCCCGTTCATCAGCCAACTTACGTTTGCAAGTGAGGTGCCTCTACCAGAGCCCCCTCCACCCACATGCCTTGTACAGAAACAACAGAACCACCCCCCCCATCCTTCTAAACAACCCCACCTAAAACACCCCAAAGGAGAAAACTCCCCCAACATATTACCCCAACATCCCCAAACAGTCCCCATCCAACCACAACAGAAGAAAGCAAAGTCCAAACTCAATTCAGTCCCAATCCTTCAGTCATCACAAATGCCTCTGCCTCCTCCACCGTCTCAAAGTAATAATCCTTGGAGTTATGCGTCACTCCCAACTTCGCCGAGTAGACAACCCCAAACCGCACATTACTCTTGTAAAGCACTGCCTTCGCCCTATTAAAGGCTGCCCATCATCTTGGTAGATATGAATAACACTGCCTCCCCACCTCACCTCTCGATTCAGCTTGGCCCATCTCAGCACCTTCTCCTTCGTCTGATCGCTGCGGAATCATTCGGCTTCTGCTCAATGAGCGATGAGCCCAATTCGGCTCAAAGAGGAAGGTGTTCTCTCCTCCCCCAACAACTTAGCAAACATCTCCGAGAAACACTCTGTCGGCCTCTGGCCCTCCAGCCCCTCAGGCAGTCCCACGATCCAGAGATTCTGCCGTCTCGACCTGTTCTCCAGGTCCTCCACCTTGGCTCTCAGTCCTTTATTGTTCTCCTCCACCTTCCACGGCTCCTCTCCCATCGAGGCGGGCTGGTCACTGTGCCATGGCAATGCCTCCTCCGCCCCCTTCAACACCCCATCCTTGCTCCCGTACCGCTGCCAACGTCTTTCGAAGAGCCTCCTTTATCGGGCCCACCATATGGTCCACCAACTGTTTGAGCGTTCCTATCTTCTTCCCATGCTGCTCAAAATGCCTGGCACACTGCCGCTCGAACTCCACCATCAACACCTCGGCCAGCCTGTCCACCGTAATGGGTGCAGCCCCACCCGCCGAGCTTGCTCCCAACATAGATCATAGAATTTACAGTGCACAAGGAGGCCATTCGGCCCCATCGAGTCTGCACCGGCTCTTAGAAAGAGCACCCTACCCAAGCCCACACCTGCACCCTATTCCTCATAACCCAGTAGCCCCACCCGACACTAAGGGCAATTTTGGACACTAAGGGCAATTTAGCATGGCCAATCCACCTAACCTGCACATCTTTGGACTGTGGGAGGAAACCGGAGCTCCCGGAGGAAACCCACGCAGACACAGGGAGAACGTGCAGACTCCGCACAGGCAGTGACCCAAGCCGGGAATCGAACCTGGGACCCTGGAGCTGTGAAGCAATTGTGCTATCCACTATGCTACCGTGCTGCCCCTAACATCTTTCCTCCCACAGCACTTTCACCGAACCAGAGCTCTCAGTTGGACGAGTGCTCGTTCCTTTTCACCCTCTGTTCTTCCATTGGGCTTTCAACATCTTCTAATTACCACAACCTTACCGGAGACCGTTCATACTTAATTTCCCCCCCAAAACTAGGTGAAAAGGGCTCAAACATGAAAGCTCTAGCGGGAGCCACCTCCACCGACATGTCACCGCCAGAAGTCCCCGCCTTTTCGGGCATTTTTACGGAGTAGCTGTAAGCTATTTTCTTGTGCAAGTTTAATACTGTGTTGGTAATAAGGTTTGTCAGATGGTAATAATAAAAGATCAATAAAAGCAGCTGAAGAGAGGCGGACTCTTTGGGGAATATTGACCGCTTTCCTGTCACTGATATCCAAACGGATCTCGAGTACCGGTTCTGATGGTAGCAAGCTTAGCTTGGTTAATTCTTCTGCTCAAGATGTTTCTGTGAAACTGGTTCAGATTGGGCTGTTAATTGCCTCATTTCTCCCTCTCTCTACAGTCCAGTGTATCCAGAACAAACCGGAGTTTTTCAATGACAAGTTATGCCAGGTAAAAGCGATAACTCGTGCATCATTTGCACAAAGGTTCTTCTCAGAGGGCTCTGCCTGACATTGCATTAGGAAGTAGAATCTAACCTCAGGTGTATTCTCTGCAGAGCACTATAAAGAGGAGTGTGCTAACCAGGATTGTGGTATCCCGCTCTGAAATCGACCTACAGAACATCAAGAAAGAGTTCAAGAAGAAAACCGGGCAAACTCTGCACCAATATCTCTCAGTAAGTATCTATCCATTTGTCAACCTCCCTACTGATCTGCCGTGCGAACCACATCCTAACCACCTCGACCGCACAGCTTCCTTACCGAACTACCCGCTCCTCCAACCACCTATCTGCCTACCTGCATTGCCATGTATTTTCCTGGAGATTACTGGGCGAGTTTGCTACACCCTTGGAACACGTGGCATGGTCAAAAACGAATTGTATCTCCAGTGAAAGTGTGATGGTGTGTGTACACGGCAGTGTGTGTACCTGTTGGCGAGAGTACCTGGCAGTGTGTGTACTGGGAGGTGTGTGTACTGAATGGCATGCGTGCTTGTATCATAGAACAGTGCAGCACAGAACAGGCCCTTCGGCCCTCGATGTTGTGCCGAGCAATGATCACCCCACTCAAACCCACGCATCCACCCTACACCCGTAACCCAACAACCCCCCCTTAACCTTACTTTTTAGGACACTACGGACAATTTAGCATGGCCAATCCACCTAACCCGCACATCTTTGTCTCATGTGTGTACCTGGCAATGTGTGTATCTGGCGAGTGTGTACCTGGCAATGTGTGTACCTGGCAATGTGTGTGCCTGGCAATGTGTGTACCTGGCAATGTGTGTGCCTGGCAATGTGTGTACCTGGCAATGTGTGTACCTGGCGAGTGTGTACCTGGCAATGTGTGTACCTGGCAATGTGTGTGCCTGGCAATGTGTGTGCCTGGCGAGTGTGTGTAACTGGCAATGTGTGTGCCTGGCAATGTGTGTGCCTGGCAATGTGTGTACCTGGCAGAGTGGGTACCTGGCAGAGTGGGTACCTGGCAGAGTGTGTACCTGGCGAGTGTGTGCCTGGCAATGTGTGTACCTGGCAATGTGTGTACCTGGCAGAGTGGGTACCTGGCAGAGTGTGTGCCTGGCAGAGTGTGTGCCTGGCAGAGTGTGTGCCTGGCAGAGTGTGTACCTGGCAATGTGTGTAACTGGCAATGTGTGTGCCTGGCAATGTGTGTGCCTGGCAATGTGTGTACCTGGCAGTGTGTGTTACCTGGCAATGTGTGTGCCTGGCAATGTGTGTGCCTGGCAATGTGTGTACCTGGCAATGTGTGTACCTGGCAATGTGTGTACCTGGCAATGTGTGTTACCTGGCAATGTGTGTGCCTGGCAATGTGTGTACCTGGCAATGTGTGTACCTGGCGAGTGTGTACCTGGCAATGTGTGTACCTGGCAATGTGTGTACCTGGCAATGTGTGTGCCTGGCGAGTGTGTGCCTGGCGAGTGTGTACCTGGCAATGTGTGTACCTGGCAATGTGTGTACCTGGCAATGTGTGTACCTGGCAATGTGTGTACCTGGCAATGTGTGTACCTGGCAACGTGTGTGCCTGGCGAGTGTGTACCTGGCAGAGTGGTACCTGGCGAGTGTTGACCTGGCAATGTGTGTACCCAGTGTGTACCTGGCAATGTGTGTACCTGGCAATGTGTGTACCTGGTAATGTGTGTGCCTGGCAATGTGTGTACCTGGCAATGTGTGTACCTGGCGAGTGTGTACCTGGCGAGTGTATGTACCTGGTAATGTGTGTACTTGGCAATGTGTGTACCTGGCAACGTGTGTGCCTGGCGAGTGTGTGCCTGGCGAGTGTGTACCTGGCAGAGTGGTACCTGGCGAGTGTGTACCTGGCAATGTGTGTACCCAGTGTGTACCTGGCGAGTGTGTACCTGGCAATGTGTGTACCTGGCAATGTGTGTACCTGGTAATGTGTGTACCTGGGGCTGGTTTAGCTCACAAGGCTAAATCGCTGGCTTTTAAAGCAGACCAAGCAGGCCAGCAGCACGGTTCGATTCCCGTACCAGCCTCCCCGGACAGGCGCCGGAATGTGGCGACTAGGGGCTTTTCACAGTAACTTCATTGAAGCCTACTCGTGACAATAAGCCATTTTCATTTTCATTTTCATAATGTGTGTGCCTGGCAATGTGTGTACCTGGCGAGTGTGTGTACCTGGCGAGTGTGTGTACCTGGTAATGTGTGTGCCTGGCAATGTGTGTACCTGGCGAGTGTGTGTACCTGGCGAGTGTGTGTACCTGGCGAGTGTGTGTACCTGGCGTGTGTGTACCTGGCGAGTGTGTGTACCTGGCGTGTGTGTGTACCTGGTAATGTGTGTGCCTGGCAATGTGTGTACCTGGCAGAGTGGTACCTGGCGTGTGTGTGTACCTGGCGAGTGTGTATGCTGGATGGTGCGCATACCAAGCGGTGTGCTTCTGACCGAGAAAAAGAAAAGAGGGAAGGAAACAAAATGGAACAGAGAGTATGGCCTGAAATCTGTTGAAAGGCTGTACCGTGGAGAAGGATGAGGCGCTATACATTTCCTTATTTCAAGTTTCCAGCATTGTGCTTTTAAGTTACAGGTGTGTATGTCTGAACCCTGTGGACATAGCTGATCTGCCACACGTAACCGGTGCTTATTTTTCTCTTCTAGTCTTCAACGAGAGGTGATTACCAGCGTGTTATGCTGGCCCTGTGCGGAGGTGATGATTAAATGTCTCATCGTAGATGGGGAGAGCAGCTCTGAATCCCTCTGCTTTGAACTAGAAGATCAGAACTGCCCGAGAGCCCGTCAGATTGAACCACTTAACCTTCCTCATTCTGTCCGTGTAAAACGTCAAGTATTACCATAGTTTATACTGTAACGAGATTGTGCTTGTCAAACTCTTTATTGTTTTTTTTTAAAAAGCTGCAAATAGATCAACTGTTGTTAACTGGAAATTAAACTCCCTCAGAGCTCCACCTTACCTGTTCTCAAAGCCCCTGAGGAGTTACTGATCAAATGGATCCACCCAGGTTGCTTGTCCTAACTCAAGGCAGGAGATTTGCAGGAGAAGATATTCTCAACGCGTGATGTTTGTTACAGTACAGTACTGCTCAGTCAGGAAACACAACTCCTTTCAAGCCAGAATGGAATTTTTATACAAAATAAAGACATTTTGATGATTACCCTAACACAACCTCTGGAATGACAAACATTTTGTGTTTATTGCACGTTGCAGAAAGGGAAATTAAATGTACGGCATCTTATAAACCATCTGCATCTGAACAGCCAAACTGTTTCATAGAATCATAGAATTTACAGTGCAGGAGGAGGCCATTTGCCTCACGGTAGCATGGTGGTTTGCATCAATGCTTCACAGCTCCAGGGTCCCAGGTTCGATTCCCGGCTGGGTCACTGTCTGTGTGGAGTCTGCACGTCCTCCCCGTGTGTGCGTGGGTTTCCTCCGGGTGCTCCGGTTTCCTCCCACAGTCCAAAGATGTGCGGGTTAGGTGGATTGGCCATGCTAAATTGCCCGTAGTGTAAGGTTAATGGGGGGATTGTTGGGTTACAGGTATACGGGTTACGTGGGTTTAAGTAGGGTGATCATTGCTCGGCACAACATTGAGGGCCGAAGGGCCTGTTCTGTGCTGTACTGTTCTATGTTCTATGAGTCTGCACCGGCTCTTGGAAAGAGCACCCTACCCAAGGTCAACACCTCCACCCTATCCCCATAACCCAGTAATCCCACCCAACACTAAGGGCAATTTTGGACACTAAGGGCAATTTATCAAGGCCAATCCACCTAACCTGCACTACTTTGGACTGTGGGAGGAAACCGGAGCACCCGGAGGAAACCCACGCAGTCACGGGGAGAACGTGCAGACTCCGCACAGTGACCCAAGATGGGAATCGAACCTGGGATCCTGGCACTGTGAAGCCATAGTGCTGATCACTATACTAACCTGCTGCCCAATGTAGCTACAACACTTGACATCTAACTGACCATATGGAAAATTGCCCAAAGATGTCCTGTCCACAAAAAAACAGGAAAAATCTAACTAAGTCAAATTACCGTCCTATCAGTCTGCTATCAGTCATCAAAGTGGGGAAGGAATCATTGACACTGCTACCAATTGGCACTTACTCAGCTATTAACTGCTCCTGATGCGCAGTTTGGGTTCTGCCACCGTTACTCAGCTCCTGACCTCAATATAGCCTTGGTCCAAATGTGGACAAAAGAGCTGAACCCCAGAGCTGTGATGTGAGTGACCGCCCTTGACATCAAGGCAGAATTTGACCGAATATGTTATCAAGCAAGATTGAAGTCAATGGGAATCAGGGAAACTGTCCACTGGTTGGAGTCATACCTGGCCCAAAGGAAAATGGTTGGCATTGTTGTAGGTCAGTCATCTCAGCTCCAGGACATCACTGCAGGAGTTCCTCAGGGGAGTTTCCTAGGCCCCAACCATCTTCAGCTGCTTCACTGATGACCTCCCTTTATCATAAGGTCAGGGGTGCGTATATTCGCTAATGACTGCACAATGTTCAGCTCCAATTGTGACCCCTCAGATACTGAAGCAGTCCATGGGCTGGATTCTCCCTCCCGCCACGCCACATTTCTACCCCGACCCACCGGCGCGATGCTCCGTTACGCCGGCCGGTCAGTGGGGTTTCCCATTGTGGGGCAGCCCCACGCCGTCGGGAAACCCCTGGGCGCCGGCAAAGCGGAGAATCATGCCGGCGGAGAATCCCGCTCCATGTCTTTATACAGCGAGATCTGGACAATATCCAGGCTTGGGCTGACAAGTAGAAAGTAATATTTGCATTGTGCAAGTGCCAGGCAATGACCATCCCCAACAAGAGAGAATACAACTTGACATTGCCCCTTGACATTCATCGAACATAGAACATAGAACATAGAACAGTACAGCACAGAACAGGCCCTTCGGCCCTCAATGTTGTGCCGAGCCATGATCACCCTACTCAAACCCACGTATCCACCCTATACCCGTAACCCAACAACCCCCCCCTTAACCTTACTTTTATTAGGACACTACGGGCAATTTAGCATGGCCAATCCACCTAACCCGCACATCTTTGGACTGTGGGAGGAAACCGGAGCACCCGGAGGAAACCCACGCACACAGGGGGAGGACGTGCAGACTCCACACAGACAGTGACCCAGCCGGGAATCGAACCTGGGACCCTGGAGCTGTGAAGCATTTATGCTAACCATCATGCTACCCTGCTGCCCCATGCTACCCTGCTGCCCCAATGGCATTCAATGGCATTACCATCGCTGAATCCCCCACTGTCAACATCCTGGGGGTTACCATTGACCAGAAACTGAACTGGGCTAGCCATATAAATACTGTGGCTACCAGAGCAGGTCAGAGGCTGGGAATCCTGTGGAGAGTAATTCACCTCCTGACCCACAAACCCAAACTCCACTTTCCTGGATGAGCGCAGCTCCAATAACACTCAAGAAGCTCAACACCATCCAGGACAAAGCAGCCCCGCTTGATTGCCCGCACCCCATCCACAAACATTCAAACCCACCACCAATGATGCACCGACCCACTGTGATGCACTGGAGTAACTTACCAAGGTTCCTTCTAAACCCACAACCGCTACCATCTAGAAGGATACATCCAGCAGATACCTGGGAACCCCACCACCTGGAGGTTCCCCTCCAAGTCACTCACCACCTTGGCTTGGAAATATATCGCCGTTCGGCTCATGAACAGACTCAAAAACAGCTTCTTCCCCGCTGTTACCAGACTCCTGAAAGACCCTCTTATGGACTGACCTCATTAACACTACCCCCCTGTACGCTTCACCCGATGCCAGTTTTTATGTAGTTACATTGTGTACCTTGTGTTGCCCTATTATGTATTTTCTTTTATTTCCTTTTCTTCCCGTGTACTTAATGATCTGTTGAGCTGCTCGCAGAAAAATACTTTTCACTGTACCTCGGTACACGTGACACTAAACAAATCCAATCCAATCCGTTCCTTCAATGTCACCTGGTCAAAATCCTAGAACTCCCTAACAGCACAGTGGATTTACCCACACCCCGTGGACTGCAGAGGTTCAAGAGGGCAGCTCACCAACACAAAGGGTAGCTTAGCGAGCGACGCCAACATGCTGCGGAAGAATTCTAAATAAAAAGCAACAGTTGTGTGAGCCTCTTGTGGGCATTCGGCGAGCAATAAGGATGGCTCCCAGCCGGCCGGCGGTGGGTTTGGTGGTAGGCGGGCTCGGTGAAACTTGCGGGAACCTAAGGGTCAGAAACCCGCTGGTGTAAAGTCCCATTGCAATTCTCTCAATGGTGGGTTAAAAGCGAGTCGCTCTGCCCGCTGGCGGGTGGCGCACGTGGCATCTGTGTTCACTTGCGGCTCATGAATGTTGATTAAAACAGCTGCCCGCCGGCATCCCGTTAGGCCTTTCAATCTCGCGTCACGTCAGCGTGAATTGCCGTCGGCGACAAACACGATTGCTAATGGGTGGCGTGCACACGGCGGGCCTCAGCTCATCAGAGGCTTCGGCCTGAGTGCAACATCTTTCTGGGCACCGTGCTGCGCTGCCCTTGATGCGCTGTTCACCACTCTACCAGGGCAGACTGCTTCCCTACCCTCCATCTCCATGCCAACTTGGTCTTCATGGACAGCGCTGTGCGGCTGGACCCATGGACCCTCCTGTGTTGCCGTCTCGTATCAGTGCCACACAGCAGTGTCGATCTGGATAGGACTGCTCGGTTCAATACCGCAAGGAACTTCAGAGTCGTGAACACAGCTCAGTCCATCACACAACCCCGTCTCCCATCCATTGACTCTATCTACACCCCCCCCCCCCCCCCCCCCCCGCTGCATGGGGAAAGCGGGCAGCATAATCAAAGACCCCTCCCACCCTCTTCCAACTTCTTCCATCGGGCAGGAGATACAAAAGTCTGAGAACACGCACGAACAGATTCAAAAGCAGCTTCTTCCCCACTGTTACCAGACTCCTAAACGAAGGAGAGCTGTGCAAGGGAGGGGCGAGAGGCTGGGGGTTCCTTATGGCGGGCAGAGGGGCAAGGAGGTGGATGAAGAAGATGAAGAATGGAAGGTAGAGGGAAGGCCGAGGGGAGGGAAGCCGAACCCCGACAAGGCTGCATGAAAAGCTCCCAAACAAGGCAGCATGGCCCTTTAAGGGACGAGCCCGTGTGGTCCATGTGACCAGCTTGGGGTCTATCGTGTTGGAGCATGTGAAACCTGATCAATGGGGGAACAGGATGGGGCCCTGGGAGCAGGAGCGTGGGAGCCAGAGATTGTTTCACTTGTTACCTCTTGCTTGGTTACATAAGAAGCTTCCACACTATTATCTCCAGCCACCATATTGGCGACGAGTGTAAATTGGACAGCGATCCCAAGTGCTCGTGCGTTCAGAATTCGAGGGAGAAGCCTTCAAAACGAACAGAGAATTCGATAAGCATCAAAGCCAAACGTGAAACAATTGGAAATCAGGGGTGAGGACAAACTAAAGGTTATTCTGTTAACGGCCTGTGGGTCCCCGACCTATGACCTCCGAAGGAATTTGACGTCCCAGAGGCTTCTGGCGTAAAACCAATTGACAGGCTGGTGACGCTTGTGAAGGAGTGCTTCAATCCCAGACCCTCCATCTTACTGCAGTGCTCCAAGTTTAATTCAGCTGTCAGGGACCCAGGAGAGACAATCTCCGCCTTTGTTACCAAATTCCGCCAAACAGCTGAGCATTTTGAGCTCGGCACAGCATTGAACGATATGCTGCGTGACCGCTTAGTATGCGGTGTCAGCATGACTGGCTGAGACAACGATTTCCCTCGACAAGGCGATTGACATAGCCCAGGCAACTGAAAGCGTTGCGAAGGGTGCTTCAGAACATCAAAACGTGCAAGAGGGCAAGGTGAACCAGCTGAGGGCTGGTTTGGCTACAAGGCACACAGCCAAGTCGACAGGCACAGTAGACGTTCAACCGCCACCCCAGGAGCAGGATCACAGTTAGTGGTCAGGCAGGAAAATGGGCCGTCAATCCAGAAGTAATCACTCCTAAGAGGTGCGCTGCTGCAGAGGGTTTATTTGTGTTTGGTGTAATAGGAATAGGAAGGGTCACATTCAGATACATTGGGGTGCCAGGTAGAGAATATCAAATCCCAAAAATTAAACAAACAATGACTCTCGTAAGCAAATTGGAGAAGAACGCTGATTAAGAACCAGAAATGTACAGATTAAATACGTTGAAAGTGAGTAAAACAGCCCCAATTGAGATCGTCCTCATGGTAAATGGAAGACCTGTAAAGATGGAGGCCCACACTTGGCCATAGTTGTGGGCGAACAAACATTCAAATATCTTGGGAAGGAGCTTGGTCTTTGAACCTAAGTAGCACAACGGCCAAGTAGGCGACACATACAGGAGATCTTGAAAATCTTGGGGACAACCATGGCGGCAGTGTCATACCAGCATCAGGGTGTCCGTGGGAAGATAGGAACATAGGAATTAGGAGCAAAAGTCAGCAATTCAGCCCCTCGAGCCTGCTGCGCCATCCAATCAGATCATGGCTGATCTCATCCTGGCCTCAAATTCACCTCCCCGCCTCTTCCCCATATCCCTTTAACCCGTTCTTTCTCAAAAATGTCCAGCTACCTATGGTCATTGTTGGGGGCCATTGGTCAAGTCTGCACCAAATCAAGTTGAACTGGTTGGCGATCTGCAAGATATTGGATAGTGCTTTTCAGGAAGATTTATCTAATTATAAAGACGTGTTCCAGAATGAGTTGGATCGAATGCGGGGAGTTAAGGGCAAGATTTATGCCAACCCTGATTCCACAATGAGGTTCTTCAGAGCGAGATCCGTCCTTTATGCCTCACCCAAACAGTGGAAGCTAAGCGTAGATACCTGGATAATCAAACCGGTGCAGTTTTCTGAATGGGCGGCTCCAAACGTCCCTGTGTTAAAACTGGTCTGCTCAGTTAGAATCTGTGGAAACTACAACTTATGAGAAATCAGGGGGCCAAAGTAGACAACTATTCAATTCCACGAATCGAAGCCATAATGCAAAGGTGGCGGGGGATGGGAGGAGGTGCGGGTGGGGGTAGAGGGGCGTGTGTGTGAGAGACGCCTCGGGCCTCACGGACTCAAAGCCTGACCTCAGTTACATCTATTTGAAGTTAGAACTGGATGAGGATTCTCGAAAGTTTGTGCCAGTGCACCAGATCACCCTTTGGAATCTCCTCGGCCTGTTCGATATTCCAGCGCACAATGGAGAATCTGCTCCAGGGCACCCCGTAGGTTGTGGTTTTACCTCACATGAAGAGCAGCTGACCAGCCTGGAAGAGGTGCGGAGAAGATTCCGAGATAAGATAATGTGACTGAAGTGCAAGAATTGCACAGTTCAAGGTGGTGAGGTCACTTACCTCAGGTTCAAAGTGGATTCAAAAGGCCTGAACCCACTCGAAGACCAGGTGAGAGCCGCAACAGAGATCCTGGTGACAAAGGCCATGCCAGAACTGAAATCCTTCCTGTGGATGCTAAACTACTATGGCCGGTTTGTCCCCCAACTTCGTAACCTAAAGAAGAACGAGCACTGCCACTGGAAGGAACCACAGGAGCAGGCCATCCAGCACCGTCAAGCAGGCGTTGCAGTCACAGAGGCTGTTGGTTTACTTTGACTCGGGCAAGCCAATTAGTTTAACTTACGATGCATCACCATGGTAACTGACCGCATGCCCCTGTTGGGGGTCGTCCGTGAAGACAAGCCAATACCTCCGATCGTGTGAACGTTTGGAGGGTCGGCGCAGACTCGATGGGCCGAATAGCCTGGGAAACCGGCCGTGCCTCCACCCTACCCGCCAAATTCGGGAACACTATCCAATATACAATATACCCCCAGGGTACAGCTGTGGGCCTTGTTGTGGCCTTTCAATATTGGCCGGGCACACAGAGTTCAAACGGCCCTCCGACTCCCCAGCCACAAATAGGCAGCACGGTAGCATTGTGGATAGCCCAATCGCTTCACAGCTCCAGGGTCCCAGGTTCAATTCTGGCTTGGGTCACTGTCTGTGCGGAGTCTGCACATCCTCCCCGTGTGTGCGTGGGTTTCCTCCGGGTGCTCCGGTTTCCTCCCACAGTCCAAAGATGTGCAAGTTAGGTGGATTGGACATGATAAATTGCCCTTAGTGTTGGGTGGGGTTACTGGGTTATGGGGATAGGGTAGAGGTGTTAACCTTGGGTGCGGTGCTCTTTCCGGGAACCGGTGCAGACTCGATGGGCCGAATGGCCTCCTTCTGCACTGTAAATTCTATGCAAAACAAAGCAGTTCAGATGTGCAAATTAGCGGTGAATAAACAGTGCAACAGCACACTACACCTGAGGTTGGCCAACTTGCTTCTATCATATAACACTCCACCCCACCCCCCCTTCCAACCCCCCCCCCCCTCCCCCGCACCCCACCCCACACGCCTCTACCCCCGTGCAGCTGTCCTGTCACCAGAGTTTCTCGTGGGCCATTGTCTCAGGAGCAAATTGGACTTTGTCTTCCCGAATTTGGCAGGGAGGGTGGTGACACGGCAGGTTTCCCAGGGAATCCATAGAATCCCTACAGTGCAGAAGGTGGCTATTCGGCCCATCGAGTCTGCACCGACCCTCGAAAACGAACAGACTACCTGGGCCCACTCCCCCGCCCTATTCCCAGTAACCCCATCTCACCTGCACACCTTTGGACATAAAAGACAATTGATCGCGGCTAATCCACCTGAGCCGCACATCCTTGGTCTGTGGGAGGAAACCGGAGCACCCGGAGGAAACCCACACAGACATCGTTCAGACAGTGAATTGAAGGGAATCAAACCCCGGTCCCTGGCGCTGTGAAGCCACAGTGCTAACCACTGTGCCATCGTGCTGCACAGCACAGCAGAGGCAGAAACTCATTTAAAAGGTGTCTGGACGTGCGATGGGTCGTCTGTAACTTCCAGGGCTTCAAACCAAGTGCTGGAAAATGGGATTAGGCTGGCGGGGGTGGGTAATCTTATGGCTGGCACAGGATGGCCAAAGTGCCCTCCATCTGCGTGCCAACATTCTCAACAGTTTCTCACCTTCTCTAGATTTCGGAAGAGGAGGAATGTGCAGGAGCGGGCGGGAGGATTGGTGGGATCTGAATTGCTCCTTTGCGAAGCCAGCACAGACACAATGGGCTGAATGGTCACGGCTCTATGATTCTATAACAAGGCTGGCCTTTACAAGCCCTGGTTAGGCTGCACCTGGAGTTACTGTCAGCAGTTCTGGGCATCGGAAGGAGATATTAGCCATGCAGGAAGTGCAGTGCTGGCATAGCAGAATGAAATCTTGGCTCCTAGAGTTAAATGAAAATGAAAATCGCTTATTGTCACGAGTAGGCTTCAATGAAGTTACTGTGAAAAGTCCCTAGTCGCCACATTCCGGCGCCTGTTCGGGGAGGCTGAGAACATCGAACATAGAACATAGAACAGTCCAGCACAGTATAGGCCCTTCAGCCCATGATGTTGTGCCGACTATTTATCCTAATCTAAGATCAACCTAACCCAGTGTTCTTCAAACTTTTTTTCCGGGGATCCATTTTTACCAACTGGCCAGCCTTTGCGACCCACGCCGGCTGATCTTCATGACCCACGCCGACCGACCTTCGCGACCCACGCCGACCGACCTTCGCGACCCATGCCGGCCGACCTTCGCGACCCACGCCGACCGACCTTCGCGACCCACACCGGCCGACATTCGTGACCCACGCCGGCCGACCTTCACGACCCACGCCGACCGACCTTTGCGACCCACACCGGCCGACATTCGTGACCCACGCCGGCTGACCTTCGCGACCCACGCCGGCCGACCTTCGCGACACACGCCGGCCGACCTTTGCGACCCACGCCGGCCGACCTTCGCGACCCACGCCGGCCGACCTTCGCGACCCACGCCGGCCGACCTTCGCGACCCACGCCGGCCGACCTTCGGGACCCACGCCGGCCGACCTGCGCGGCCCACCATTTTTTCTTACCTTGTTTGCTGCTGACAAAAACGGAGGAAATGGTTTTGGGTCCCTTTGGCCCTCGTACAGCCCCCTCCAATGGAACCTGTTGGATGAAGGTGAAGCCTTCCGGTGTCGGAAAGTATGGAGTCTCCATCTGTCCAAAGTTCAGAACTTTTTTCCTGTAAAATTTTATCAAATAAAACCCCCCACGATCTTGTAAAAAAAAAATGAAAAAATGAATAAAATCCTCCCGAACTTGTAAAAAAAATAAAATGAATAAAATAAATGCATAAATGAATAAAAACCACTACAGAACTTGTAAAACAAAAAGCTGCAACCCTTTAAAAAAATAACGGCTGCACTGCGCATGTGCGCCTATCATTGTGCACGCATGCGCAATGCAGGCAAATTAAAAAAAAAAACATATTTGCGGCCGCTTGCAGCCGGCGTTATGAAAAGCCGGCTGCTGCGCGGGGATTTGTGCGATCGGGAGCGCCGAGAACAACGGATCCGCGTCCCTCCCGACACTCGCCCACGACCCACCCGCGGGTCGCGCCCCTGACTTTGAAGAACGCTGACCTAACCTACACCCCTTCAATTCATTGCTGTCCATGTGTCTGTCTAAGAGTCGTTTAAATGTCCTAAATGACTCTGACACCTCCACCTCTGCTGGCAGTGCATTCCACACACCCACCACTCTCTGTGTAAAGAACCGACCTCTGACATCTTCCCTATACCTTCCTCCAATCACCTTAAAATTATGTCCCCTCGTGACAGCCATTTGCACCCTGGGGAAAAGCCCTGGGGAGGAGACGCAAACAAACTAGGATTGTAATTCCCCGGAAGTTAGGTTAAATGGAAATTTTCAAGTTATGAAGGCAAATGACGAGGTAGGTAGAGAGAGACTATGTCCTCTGGTTGGGATGTCCAGGACTAGGAGGCAAAGTCCTAATGGTACAGCCAGACCTCTAAGGACTGAGGTTATGAAGCATTTCGACACACAAAGGCTGTTCGAACTCTCTTCCACGAACAGCAACCGATCCCTAGATCAATTGTAAACCACAAAATCACAGGTTTGCAGAATTGTTCCTGGGCAAGAGGAGGCCATTCGGCCCTTCGTGTCTGCATCAGCTCTTCAAACGAGCATCACGACTCAGTGCCAATCCCCTGCCTTTACCCTGCACATTGTTTCTATTCAAATAATCATCCAATATCCTCTTGAATGCCTCGATTGAATCTGCCTCCACAACACTTCCAGGCCGTGCATTCCAGACCCCAGTCGCTGTGTGAAAAACATTTGTCCTCACATCACATTTGTTTATTTTGCAAATCGCTTTAAATCTGTGCCCTCTCATTCACAATCCTCTTTAGGATAGAAGAAAGAACATGCCCTCCCAGCCTGTGCCGATCCAGATCCTTTATCTAAACCTGTCTCCTATTTTCCAAGGATCTACTTCCCTCTGTTCCCCGCCCGTTCATATATCTGTCCAGATGCATCTTAAATGATGCTATCGTGCCCGCCTCTACCACCTCCGCTGGCAAAGCGTTCCAGGCACCCACCACCCTCTGCGTAAAAAACTTTCCACGCACATCTCCCTTAAACTTTCCCCCTCTCACCTTGAAATCGTGACCCCTTGTAACTGACACCCCGACTCTTGGAAAAAGCTTGTTGCTATCCACCTTGTCCATACCTCTCATAATTTTGTAGACCTCAATCAAGTCCCCCCTCAACCTCCGTCTTTCCAATGAAAACAATCCTAATCTACTCAACCTTTCTTCATAGCTAGCACCCTTCATACCAGGCAACGTCCTGGTGAACCTCCTCTGCACCCTCTCTAAAGCATCCACATCCTTCTGGTAATGTGGCGACCAGAACTGCACGCAGTATTCCAAATGTGGCCGAACCAAAGTCCTATACAACTGTAACATGACCTGCCGACTCTTGTACTCAATACCCCGTCCGATGAAGGCAAGCATGCTGTATGCCTTCTTGACCACTCTATCGACCTGCATTGCCACCTTCAGGGTACAATAGACCTGAACTCCCAGATCTCTCTGTCCATCAATTTTCCCCAGGACTCTTCCATTGACCATATAGTCCGCTCTTGAATTTGATTTTCCAAAATGCATCACCTCGCATTTGCCTGGATTGAACTCCATCTGCCATTTCTCTGCCCAACTCTCCAATCTATCTATATTTTGTTGTATTCTCTGACAGTCCGCCTCGCTATCTGCAACTCCACCAATCTTAGTATCATCTGCAAACTTGCTAATCAGACCACCTATACCTTTATCCAGGTCATTTATGTATATCACAAACAACAGTGGTCCGAGCACGGATCCCTGTGGAACACCACTAGTCACCCTTCTCCATTTTGAGACACTCCCTTCCACCACTACTCTCTGTCTCCTGTTGCCCAGCCAGTTCTTTATCCATCTAGCTAGTACACCCTGAACCCCATACGACTTCACTTTTTCCATCAACCTGCCATGGGAAACCTTATCAAACGCCTTACTGAAGTCCATGTATATGACATCTACATCTACAAAGGATGTTGAAATGACGGTGTTTAATTGGGAGCCAGTGCAGGTCAGTGAGGGCAGGGGAGATGGTTGAATGGTGTTGTGGGTTAGGGTACAGCTGGCACCATCTGGTTTCAGGAAGGGTCAGAGATGGGAAGCGGTCCTGGAGGACACTGTTATACTCAAATAGGCAGCCTAAAAGGGAATATTTCAAAAGCAGGTGAGCTGAGGGAGGCGTGGAGCCAGGCGGGAGGTGAAAATAGGTCACCTTAATTCGTTAATAGTGAACGGAGCCTCACCTCAAGCCTTGTGCAGCAACTCGGCCGTGAACAATGCAG
This sequence comes from Scyliorhinus canicula, assembly GCF_902713615.1. Taxonomy (NCBI): domain Eukaryota; kingdom Metazoa; phylum Chordata; class Chondrichthyes; order Carcharhiniformes; family Scyliorhinidae; genus Scyliorhinus; species Scyliorhinus canicula. The sequence goes on along the minus strand of NC_052169.1, from coordinate 23,556,047 downwards.
CCCAGCCTCAGACAGCAAGCAGGAAATCCGCAGCACTTAACTGAGATTGGTGATGGGGGAAAAAAAACAAATTGGCTGGACTGAGCACTCACCCAGAATCACCTTGCGATAAACTGGGGGTGATGATCCCTTGAGTGTTTCTGAGTGGCGGTTCAGTAATGTTTATCTCATCGAAGGGGAATGAAATGCGATCGCCGCCTCCCTTCAATCTGCGCAGCATTAATTGCTGTTCTCTCTCTAAGCATCAGATCAGTGGGAGCGTCTTCCACAAGTGGGGAGCTACATGAAAACTAATTTCGCTCCAGATCGCAGGAAGGATTTAGCGAGCCCTTGAACGAAATGACTCCTGCGAGTTGCAGCTCTCGTGTGGCAGCTTTGGAAATTTACTGCTGCTTTTCCCTTTCCTGATTATGTTTTTATCATTTGAGTGTTTCTGACTTCTGCTAAACGAATGACCGAGTGCGTGAATGTGGAAACTAATTCCAACAAAGTGCCCCAGAGACAGAAAGCTGCAGTAAGGGTGTCAAACTGCTGTCCTGTTCCTGTCCCTTCCATCAGCTGACCAGGAGCTCCAGTCATCGTGGCGTGTGGAATAAGCTTAACTTGTTTTTCAGGACATTACGGCAGCACGGTAGCATTGTGGATAGCACAAATGCTTCACAGCTCCAGGGTCCCAGGTCCGATTCCGGCTTGGGTCACTGTCTGTGCGGAGCCTGCACATCCTCCCCGTGTGTGCGTGGGTTTCCTCCGGATGCTCCGGTTTCCTCCCATAGTCCAAAGATGTGCAGGTTAGGTGGATTGGCCATGCTAAATTGCCTCTTAGTGTCCAAAATTGCCCTTAGTGTTGGGTGGGGTTACTGGGTTATGGGGATAGGGTGGAGGTGTTGACCTTGGGTAGGGTGCTCTTTCCAAGAGCCGGTGCAGACTCGATGGGCAGAATGGCCTCCTTCTGCACTGTAAATTCTATGATTCTATGATAAAATCAGATCACAGCTGCTCAGCTACCTCTACACAATTCCCCCCCCCCCCCCCCCCCCCCCTGCCCAGGGCAGCACGGTAGCATGGTGGTTTACATAAGTGCTTCACAGCTCCAGGGTCCCAGGTTCGATTCCCAGCTGGATCACTGTCTGTGCGGAGTCTGCACGTCCTCCCCGTGTGTGCGTGGGTTTCCTCCGGGTGCTCCGGTTTCCTCCCACAGTCCAAAGATGTGCGGGTTAGGTGGATTGGCCATGATAAATTGCCCGTAGTGTCCTAAAAAGTAAGGTTAAGGGGGGGGGGGGGGGGGGGGGGGGGGGGGGGTTGTTGGGTTACGTGTATAGGGTGGATACGTGGGTTTGAGTAGGGTGATCATGGCTCGGCACAACATCGAGGGCCGAAGGGCCTGTTCTGTGCTGTACTGTTCTATGTTCTATGTTCTAAATCCCCACTATCTCCAGATCCCCCAATGTCATTTGTACCCAGAAAATCTACTGATTACTGTTTGGAACATAATGAATGTGCTGCCATAATCCTCTGCGGGGGGAGAGGATTCTGAAGATTCACCATCTTCTTCCTCGTCTCTGTCCGAAATGGCCTGCCCCTTGTTCTGAGACTGGGCCCCCTGATTCTCGCCTCACTGGCCAGGCGTAACGTCCTTCCTGCCTCTCACCTGTAAAAGGCTGAACAAGCCAATTCTTCTGCCACAGATCTTTGGGCACATGGAACAAGATGTCCACGAGATGGAGGGATCTACAGTGGCTTCCTTTTCTTTCCTTCTCTCCCTCGAAGACATTCTCACAGCGTCATACAACTTAATAGGTGTCTTGGTGCCCCCTTTCCGTCACCTTCGAATTCATGCATTATGTGTAAACCCGTAGTTTCCTGCCAAACCTGGTCATTCAGGTGGCTGATATTTGAAAAGTGCTGTAAAGCTTCCCAGGCCCAATCACGTGCTGGTTCCTCCTACCTTTGCCGCAGAGGGGTCCACTGGGGCAGCAGGGCCCACTGGAGCAGACCTCACTGGAGGGGGGTCCACTGAAGCAGGGCCCACTGGAGTAGCAGGGACCACTGGAGTGGGGCCCTCTGAAGCAGGGCCCACTGGAGTAGCAGGGTCCACTGGAGTAGCAGGGTCCACTGGAGTAGCAGGGCCCACTGGAAAAGCAGGGCCCACTGGAGTAGCAGGGCCCACTGAAGCAGGGTCCACTGGAGTAGCAGGGCCCACTGGAGTAACAGGGCCCACTGGAGTAGCAGGGCCCACTGGAGTACCAGGGCCAACTGGAGTAGCAGGGCCAACTGGAGTAGCAGGGTCCACTGGAGTAGCAGTGTCCTCTGGAGTAGCAGGGCCCACTGGAGTAGCAGGGCCCACTGTAGCAGCAGGGCCCACTGGAGTAGCAGGGCTCACTGGAGTAGCAGGGTCCTCTGGAGTAGCAGGGTCCACTGGAGTAGCAGTGTCCTCTGGAGTAGCAGGGCCAACTGGAGTAGCAGGGCCCACTGGAGTAGCAGGGCCCACTGGAGTCGCAGGGCCCACTGGAATAGCAGGGTCCTCTGGAGTAGCAGGGCCCACTGGAATAGCAGGGTCCACTGGAGTAGCAGGGCCCACTGGAGTAGCAGTGTCCTCTGGAGCAGCAGGGCCCACTGGAGTAGCAGGGCCCACTGGCGTCAAGCTAAGTGAATGACTGGAGATAGAGAGAGAGAGAATGAAAGGGGCTAAGGGAGAAAGGGTGGAGGGGATAGAGAGAGTGAAGGGATTTGTGGGGAGAGTGTGGATTGTGGGGGAGAGACTGTGTGGAGGAGATAAAGGGTTTTGGTGGAGTTTGTGGTGGGGAGAGAGTGGGGAGGAGTGAGATTGGGAAGAGAAGAGTGCAGTGATTGAGAGTGTAGAGGGAGTGTGGGGACGTGGATGGGGGGGGGGGGGGGAGTTGGGAAGAGTGCGATTGGGAAGCGGGGGGTGGGGCCTCCTTCACCACCTCACACCCCCCAGCCGGAAAACTCTGATTGTGAGAGAGTCAGAGAGAGTGTGCGTGCACGCGTGGGAGGCATGTATGTATCGAGGTCCTCCCGGGTGTGAGCTGAACCTGGCAGTGGTCTGCACCCAGGGAGATGCCATCTGGTATTGTGACGCGGTTAGGGACTGTAAGTGGGTATTGCAGTAGGATGTGAGGTGCAGGGGAGCACTGCCAACTCATCGAGAGAGAGAAGCACACTCTGCTGATACATCCCTCACCTCCGCACTGAGGCGAGATCAAATCAGTTCCCTTTGAGCCCGCGTATGAATGCAATGTATTCTGCTTTTCGATTAATAGAATTTCATAGAATTTACAGTGCAGAAGGAGGCCATTCGGCCCATCGAGTCCGCACCGGCCCTTGGAAAGAGCACCCCACTAAAGCCCACACCTCCACCCTATCCCCGTAACCCAGTAAACCCACCGAACCTTTTTGGACACTAAGGGCAATTTATCATGGCCAATCCGCCTAACCTGCACATCTTTGGACTGTGGGAGGAAACCGGAGCACCCGGAGGAAACCCACGCAGACACGGGGAGGACGTGCAGACTCCGCACAGACAGTGACCCAGCCGGGAATCGAACCTGGGACCCTGCAGCTGTGAAGCAACAGTGCTAACCACTGCGCTACCGTGACGCCCAATATAGTTGGTGGCGAAGGCAAGATTTTCCTTCCTTATTCAACACGTTGGGAAGTAATGGATTTCATCAAGTTAACAGTACCGGGTAACAGGCCACATTTGGAGCACTGGGAGCAGTTTTATCTCCCTTATTTAAGGAAAGATATTATTTCATTGGAGGGAATTCAGAGAAGATTCACTCGGAAGATTCCTGTATGGGGGGGGGGGGGGGTATTGTCTTATGAGTAAAGGTTAATACAAGTTGGGACTCTGCTCATTGGAATTGAAAAGACTGAGAAGTGATTTAATTGAAACATGTCGGATTGTTGAGGGGTAAATGCTGAGAGGATGTTTCCCCTCTGGGGAGAGTCTGGGACCAGAGGGCAGAGTCTCAGGTTAAAGGGGTGTCCATTGAAGACTGAGATGAGGAGGAATTCCTTCTCTCAGAGGATTGTGAGTCTTTGGAACTCCTTGCTGCTGTGGGGAGAGTCCTTGTGTATCTCTAAGGCTGAGATGGATTCTTGATCAGTCAGGGAATCAGGGATTACGGGGGAAGGGCAGGAAAGTAGACGTGAGGAATGTCAGATCAGCCATGATCCTTTCGAATGGCGGAGCAGGGTTGAGGAGCCGACTGGCCGACTCCCGTTCCTCTTTCTCGTGGTCTTATGGTGTGATTGTCTAATCAGTAGCACTACTCCTGAAATAATAGCCTATTTCCATGTGCGAAGCATAGAATTTGACAGCACGATGGAAACTGTCTGGCTCAACATTGGGCAGCACAGTGGCACAGTGGTTAGCACTGCTGCTTCACAGTGCCAGGGACCCTGGTTCGATTCCGACTTTGGGTGATAGTGTCTGAGGAGTTTGCATGTTCCCCTGCTGCCTCTAGCACTGTTTCTGGTGGGAATATTCCATTTCCTAACGACCCTCAATTGGTATCAATACTCATTGCACGATCAGATTTCACTCGGTTGGAAATTGCAGGCAACCTGGTCACTGCTGGAAGGATGGGTTCAATTTTCAGGTGTAAAGAAAGGGTTCAAAAATGGAGATTTGGGTGGGCTGGTTGATGGAAATAAGTTATCGAGAAGAATAAAGTTATTTCCATAATTAATCGGGACGTCGCCTCAAAAATAAATATTTCACAAAGTATAGAACATTGGCAAGGCTGCATGTATGGGTGTCAAATACAGCTGAAGTTAAATAAAGTCCCAATTGAATGACAAAGCCAGGGTGGAAACATCAACTGATCAGGTGGTGCTCCCATGGTAAAGCTCCATAAGTTCTGAGAGTGGTCAGCAAAACCACACAGGGCCTTTGAAAGGTTAGCAAGGTGGTGAGGATTGACGAGTAGCATATGGCTGAAATGGAGATATCTGTCTGGCATTCATTTTCACTGTTGAAGGTTATGCAACGCGAGGTAAAAATGCTTTAGATATTGACTCCTTGAATCCATAAAATCTCTACAATGCAGAAGGAGGCCATTCAGCCCATCTACACCAACCCTCTGAAAGAGCACTTTAGCTTGACGCATTCCCCGCCCTATCCCCGTAACCTTGCACATTGATCATGGCCAATCCACCTAACCTGCACATCTTTGGACGCTGAGAGAGAGAGTGTGCGAGGGAAGGAGGGAGAGAGAGAGTGTGTGCGAGGGGTGGGGAGAGAGAGAGAGAGTGAGCGAGGGGTGGATTGAGAGAGAGTGTGTGAGGGTTGGAGAGGAAGAGAGAGTGTGTGAGGGTTGGAGAGGAAGAGAGAGTGTGTGAGGGTTGGAGAGGAAGAGAGAATGTGTGAGGGTTGGAGAGGAAGAGAGAGTGTGTGAGGGCTAGAGAGGAAGAGAGAGTGCGTGAAGGCTGGGGGGTGAAGAGAGAGTGTGATTGAAGGGCGGGGGGGAGCCCAAATTACAGATATTAAGTTCCAGTCTAGACACCCCATGAGAGAGGACACTCGTTTGAGGAGCTGGGAGGAGCTTAGAAAGAGAGAGAGAATACTGTTTGGAACAGTTAATGAGAAGGCTTTGGGAAATCGATCGAGTGAGGTAGACTTGGGCAAAGGTGCTGAACAAATGTCGCAACCGGAAGAAAATTACTTGGTAAATGCAAATGTTGATTTGATTTGATTGATTGTCATATGTACCGAAGTACAGTGAAAAGTATTTTTCTGCGGCCGAGGGAACGTACACAGTACGTACATAGTAGACAAAAAGAATAATAACAGAGAACATTTCCAAATGGTACATCGAAAAACAGTGATTGGTTACAGTGCGGAACAAGGGGCCAAACAAAGCAAATACATGAGCAAGAGCAGCATAGGGCGTCGTGAATAGTGGGCGTAATTCTCCGCACTCACGACGGTGCGGAGAATAGCGGGCGTCGTAAATTTTTACGGCCAGGCTGGTCTGACGCCCTCCCCCTATTCTCCCCCCCCCCCCCCACGCCCACCTCCCGACACGAATCGCTGCCCGCCGTTTTTTTACGGCGAGCAGCGATTCTCAGCTGGCCGATGGGCCGAATTCCAAGCCCTTTACGACCGTTTTTATGAACGTCAAACACACCTGGTCTGACCGTTCGTAAAAACGGCCGTAAAGTCCCGATCTGGTGAACCACGGCACCGATTGGCACGGCAGTACCACGGCCGTGCCAAGGGTGCCATGGGCCCGCGATCGGTGCCCACCAATCGCGGGCAGCGGGTACTTACCCCGCGCACTCTTTATCCTTCCGCCGCCCCACTGTATCCATTCGCGGGGCGGCTGAGGGGCATACCGGCCCGCGCATGCGCGGGTTTTCACGCAAATGCGTGATGACGTCATCCGCGTATGCGCGGGTTGGAGTCTTCCAATCCGCGCATGCGCGGCTGATGTCATGTGACACGTCAGCCGTCGCAAACTCTGGCTAGCGGGCTTAACGAAATTCATTAAGCCCGCGATGCCGGAGTTCACGGCTGCGCAATGCTAGCCCCGACCGGGGAGCTGAATCGGTTCCCGGCTGGGGGGGCGGAGGCTGGCGTCAAACCCGCCCGTTTTTGGCGCCAGCCTCACGATTTCTCCCGGGTGCGGAGAATCACGCCCAGTGTTCTTACAGGGAACAGATCAGTCCGAGGGAGAGTCGTTGAGGAGTCTTGTAGCTGTGGGGAAGAAGCTGTTCCTATGTCTGGATGTGCAGGTCTTCAGACTTCTGTACCTTCTGCCTGATGGAAGGGTCTGGAAGAAGGCAATGCCTGGGTGGGAGGGGTCTCTGATAATGCTGTCTGCCTTCCTGAGGCAGCGGGAGGTGTAGACAGAATCTACACCAGTCAGCTCTCCCTGGTCATCTGGGACAATGGTGACTATCCTTACTTCAAACAACACTTTACTTTAAATGACCCCCCTCCACTCCCACCCGATCCTCTCCCCTCCCCACCACCCTCCCCGTTCCACTGCCTCACCACCATCCCCGCTCCACTTCCTCACCACTATCTCCTCTCTCCACCCCCACCACCTTCTTCCTTCCCCTCCCCCACCACCCACTCCTCTCCTCTCCCCCACTACCTACTCCTCTCCCCTCCCCCCACCACCCACTCCTCTCCCACCACCCACTCCTCTCCCCTCCCCCGCCACCCACTCCTCTCCCCTCCCCCACCGCCCACTCCTCTCCCCTCCCCCACCGCCCACTCTTCTCCCCTCTCCCCACCACCCACTCCTCTCCCCTCCCCCACCACCCACTCCTCTCCCCTCTCCCCACCACCCACTCCTCTCCCCTCGCCCCACCACCCACTCCTCTCCCCCTCCCCCACCACCCACTCCTCTCCCCTCTCCCCACCAGCCACTCCTCTCCCCTCCCCCACCACCCACTCCTCTCACCTCCCCCACCACCCACTCCTCTCCCCTCTCCCCACCACCCACTCCTCTCCCCTCTCCCCACCAACCACTCCTCTCCCCTCCCCCACCACCCACTCCTCTCCCCTCCCCCACCACCCACTCCTCTCCCACCACCCACTCCTCTCCCCTCTCCCCACCACCCACTCCTCTCCCCTCCCCCACCACCCACTCCTCTCCCCTCCCCCACCACCCACTCCTCTCCCCTCTCCCCACCACCCACTCCTCTCCCCTCTCCCCACCACCCACTCCTCTCCCCTCCCCCACCACCCACTCCTCTCCCCTCCCCCACCACCCACTCCTCTCCCCTCTCCCCACCACCCACTCCTCTCCCCTCTCCCCACCACCCACTCCTCTCCCCTCCCCCACCACCCCCTCCTCTCCCCTCTCCCCACCACCCACTCCTCTCCCCTCCCCCACCACCCACTCCTCTCCCCTCCCCCACCACCCACTCCTCTCCCCTCTCCCCACCACCCACTCCTCTCCCCTCTCCCCACCACCCACTCCTCTCCCCTCCCCCACCACCCACTCCTCTCCCCTCCCCCACCACCCACTCCTCTCCCCTCTCCCCACCACCCACTCCTCTCCCCTCTCCCCACCACCCACTCCTCTCCCCTCTCCCCACCACCCACTCCTCTCCCCTCCCCCACCACCCACTCCTCTCCCCTCCCCCACCACCCACTCCTCTCCCCTCTCCCCACCACCCACTCCTCTCCCCTCCCCCACCACCCACTCCTCTCCCACCACCCACTCCTCTCCCCTCTCCCCACCACCCACTCCTCTCCCCTCCCCCACCACCCACTCCTCTCCCCTCTCCCCACCACCCACTCCTCTCCCCTCCCCCACCACCCACTCCTCTCCCCTCCCCCACCACCCACTCCTCTCCCCTCTCCCCACCACCCACTCCTCTCCCCTCTCCCCACCACCCACTCCTCTCCCCTCCCCCACCACCCACTCCTCTCCCCTCCCCCACCACCCACTCCTCTCCCCTCTCCCCACCACCCACTCCTCTCCCCTCTCCCCACCACCCACTCCTCTCCCCTCCCCCACCACCCACTCCTCTCCCCTTTCCCCACCACCCACTCCTCTCCCCTCCCCCACCACCCACTCCTCTCCCCTCCCCCACCACCCACTCCTCTCCCCTCCCCCACCACCCACTCCTCTCCCCTTTCCCCACCACCCACTCCTCTCCCCTCTCCCCACCACCCACTCCTCTCCCCTCTCCCACCACCCACTCCTCTCCCCTCTCCCCACCTGCCTTTCACACTGATACCCAATTACAACACGTTTGGTTAAAGTCCTAAAAGACGTGCTGTTGGGTGAATTGGACATTCTGAATTCTCCCTCTGTGTACCCAAACAAGCGCCGGAATGGGGCGACTAGGGGCTTTTTACAGTAACGTCATTGCAGTGTTAATGTAAGCCTACTTGTGACAATAAAGATTATTATTCTTTTAAATTAATTGGAAGTCCCATGTATGTCATCCATGTTACAACCTATAATACTCAAAGCAAGAAATATTTGAACATGCAACTGGTTCAACCTTATCATCAAAAGCAGACCGCATTAAACTAATACCTTAGCCATTCAGTCCATCATATTGATGCTGACTCTTTCTGAAGGTAGTCCAGAAGTAATGACAGTGACTCAGTCTGTTCCTATATCTTTCTCTGCTGCTCATGGGCTGCAATGGAATTCCCCTGGCAAAATGTTTGGAAGGGCGGCACAGTGGTTAGCACTGCTGCCTCACAGCGCCAGGGACCCGGGTTCAATTCCGGCCTCGGGCGACTGTCTGTGCGGAGTCTGCACGTCCTCCCCGTGTGTGCGTGGGTTTCCTCCGGGTGCTCCGGTTTCCTCCCACAGTCCAAAGGTGTGCAGGTTGGGTGGGGCAGGGCCGAGATGGGTCTTTCAGGGGGTCGATGGGCTGAATGGTCTCCTTCTGCACTGCCGGGATTCTATTCCATTCTGACATCACCTGGTCATCACAAACACTCTGTTCCAGCAGCGCGACACGCAGAATTCCTCGCGGCCATACCCCAGCTCCGGGCACAGGCACCCAACGGACTGAATCAGTGTCCGAGCAAGGGATCGCAAACATGTCCGCATCGCCTCTGCCACGACCGGAGACGACGACCGCTGGACTGACCACCGAATAATTGGCTCGACCATCTCCGTCGCCCAGGTCCAAAACCGACACATGCAGAAATAACACTACCGCAGGGGTCTCAATGTCACTGGACTGAAAGACCCGGGGAAGAAAGAGTTACTCAGTCAGTGCCTCACAGCTAACCTGGCGACAACCAACCAACCGGAGGTGCAGAAGGCCCGCAGCGCCCGGTCCGCCCCAAAAGCACCTGCGAGGAGACACACGCGTTCCCGACCAGGAAAGACCAGTGAAGTCATCCTCGACCCTGAGGGAATGCCCAAGATATTTAACTAATTTTGCCTTAAAAGTTGCACTAATCTTTACCTCAGCCTCTCGTTGTTGCCGAGCGCTGCACCATCCTCTGGGTAAAGAAATTTCTCCGAATTCTCTCCTCGTTCTCATGGTGACAATTTTAAAATTGATGACCCCTGTCACCAACTACCAGCCAGAGGAAATAATCTTTCCCCGTTCAATCTATTAAACCCTTCATAATTAAAGAGCAACTCCTCAATTAAATCCCTTCAGTGTTCTCCGGGCAGTGGGAATTGTTCCGGAATCTTCCACCTCTCCTGTGGATGAGAGTTTCCCATCTCATTTGAGTAAATCCACGTCTTTCTTTTTCCTCGACTCCCTGCCTGAAGCCAGGCCGGACCCAGAGCACCGCGATCTCCGTCGCGGGTAGAGCATGGAGGCTGGTCCCGGATCCACCCCAGCTGGAACAGGGACGGACCCCTGTGCTGTCAGTACCAAACGGCACAGTGGTTAGCACTGCTGCCTCACAGCGCCTTGGATCAGGGCTCGATTCCCCGCTGGGTCACTGTCTGTGTGGAGTTTGTACGTTCTCCCCGCCTCTGCGTGGGTTTCCTCCGGGTGCTCTGGTTTCCTCCCACAATCCAAAGGGATACAGGTTAGGTGGATTGGCCGTGCTAAATTGCCCCCTTGGTGTCCAAGGAGGTGGAGTTTAGGTGGGGTTATGGGGTTATGGGGATAGGGCTGGGGAGTGAACGTAGAGGGTTAGGGCGGACTTGATGGGCTGAATGGCCTCCTTGTGCACTGTAGGAGGCACCAGCAGTGCCCCCAGTCAGTCCCCCTGGCAGTGTCCCCGGCAGTGCATCCTGGCAGTGCCCCCTGGCAGTGTCCCCGGCAGTGCATCCTGGCAGTGCCCCCTGGCAGTGCCCCCGGCAGTGCATCCTGGCAGTGCCCCCTGGCAGTGCCCCCTGGCAGTGCCCCCGGCAGTGCATCCTGGCAGTGCCCCCTGGCAGTGCATCCTGGCAGGGCCCCCTGGCAGGGCCCCCTGGCAGTGCATCCTGGCAGTGCCCCCTGGCAGGGCCCCCTGGCAGTGCATTTTGGCAGTGCACCCTGGCAGTGGTCCCTGGCAGTGCACCCTGGCAGTGCCCTCTGGCAGTGCACTCTGGCAGTGCCCCCAGCAGTGCCCCCTGGCAGTCCATTCTGGCAGTGCACTCTGGCAGTGGTCCCTGGCAGTGCCCCCTGGTAGCGCCCCATGGCAGTGCCCTCTGGCAGTGCCCCCTGGAAGTGCCCCCTGGCAGTGCATTCTGGCAGTGCACCCTGGCAGTGCACCCTGGCAGTGCACCCTGGCAGTGCCCTCTGGCAGTGCACTCTGGCAGTGCCCCCAGCAGTGCCCCCTGGCAGTCCATTCTGGCAGTGCACCCTGGCAGTGGTCCCTGGCAGTGCCCCCTGGTAGCGCCCCATGGCAGTGCCCTCTGGCAGTGCCCCCTGGAAGTGCCCCCTGGCAGTGCATTCTGGCAGTGCACCCTGGCAGTGCACCCTGGCAGTGCCCCCTGTCAGTGCCCCCGGCAGTGCCCCCTGGCAGTGCCCTCTGGCAGTGCCCCCGGAAGTGCTCTCTGGAATTTCCCTCTGGCAGTGCCCCCTGGCAGTGCCCCCTGGCAGTGCACCCTGGTGGTGCCCCCAGAAGTGCCCCCTGGCAGTGCCCTCTGGCAGTGCCCCCTGGAAGTGCCCTCAGGAAGTGCCCCCTGGCAGTGCACCCTGGCAGTGCCCTCTGGCAGTGCCCCCTGGCAGTGCCCCCTGGCAGTGCCCTCTGGCAGTGCCCCCTGGCAGTGCACCCTGGCAGTGCCCTCTGGCAGTGCCCCCTGGCAGTGCCCCCTTACTATTATTGCTGCTTTCTGGAACTGTGTCAATCTGCCGTTAAAACGGCTTGCCCCATTACCTCAGTCGGATATGATGCTGCTATTAGGCCCCACAATCCACGGGACATCTTCCTACAACATATCTAATGCCCATCTTGTACTAATCTTAACTCACCACCACCCGATTCCTCAGCCATCTGGTCCTTATCTTTGTTCTCGTCGGGCAAAACGGGGGAAAATTCTCTGGACAACGGCAGTCTTGGGCAGGAGACAGCATCCCGCCCTCGCTCCAGTCCCGTCTGCCCCGAGTACTTGCTCATCACCCTGAAACCCACTGTTGACTGGTACCTGCCAGGTTCCATCTTGAATCCCGTTCCACTTTCTTGGTAACCTGCGCGCAGATTGATCCGAATATTCCCCTGTACTTGATTCGCGAATTTGACCCCTTGCACTCAGACAGGGCAACAAAGTTCAATTTGGTTTCACTCGATGCACAAGGTTGTGTTTGTCGTACTGAATCACAGGATGAATGAAGGTGGGAATTATACTAAGCCACTCAGTCTCGATCTCCAGACCCTTCCTTTAATTTGCAGCGTGCCCCATTTAAAGACTATTACCCGCACCACTGAAGTATTCCTCTTGAGGGCAGCAAAGGATCGGGTTTTGCATTCCTTCTCAGACGGTGTGTCCTCCTTCGTGTGAAAGCTGAACAAAAGATGAGGTGAAGATCAGCTTTCTGGGCGCAGTCAGTTAGAGATTCTGCTGATGGACGAGGAGATTCCTCTGGTCCTCTCAGTTTTCTGACCTTCTATTCTTTGAGATTTGGTGCATTGCGTGGTAGCGTGGTCCCTTAGAACATAGAACAGTAGAACAGTACAGCACAGAACAGGCCCTTCGGCCCGCGATGTTGTGCCGAGCAGTGATCACCCCACTCAAACCCACGTATCCACCCTATACCCGTAACCCAACAACCCCCCCCTTAACCTTACTTTTTTTTAGGACACTACGGGCAATTTAGCATGGCCAATCCACCTAACCCGCACATCTTTGGACTGTGGGAGGAAACCGGAGCACCCGGAGGAAACCCACGCACACAGGGGGAGGACGTGCAGACTCCGCACAGACAGTGACCCAGCCGGGAATCGAACCTGGGACCCTGGAGCTGTGAAGCATTTATGCTAACCACCATGCTACCGTGCTGCCCTTTAAGGGGCAATCTGTTGCGGGCCGTGTGAATGGTGCGAACCATGACCAATGGTGGAAAAGCGCGGAGCCCAGGGCGCAGGGACCGGAATGTGTGGACCCGGGAGTCATGGAGTGGCGACGTGTATGAGACACAGTTAGACCTCATTGCTGTATCCAATAAACCTCTTTGTTATACCAGAAGCCTCCACAGTGATACCTCGCGGAATTATACCTTCCTTCGACCATAAGATGTTGGAGCAGAAGTAGGCCATTCGGCCCATCAAAGCTGCACAGCCATTCAATGAGTTCATGATTGATCTGATGTGATAATCCCCGGCTGGGATTCTCCCCTACCCGGCGGGGCGGGGGGTCCCGGCGGGACGGAGTGGCGTGATCCACTCCGGCGTCGGGCTGCCCCAAAGGTGCGGAATCCTCCACGCCTTCAGGGGCTGGGCCCGCCCCGGAGTGGTTTGCGCCCCGCCGGCGGGCGGGAAAGGGGCTGGTCGTGTGCTGCCATCATCCCCGTGCATGCGTAGAGGGATTCGCTTCCGCACCGGGAATCGCGGACCGGTACAGCCTTCGGTGCGGAAGGATAGAGTGCCCACACGGCAAAGGCCCACCCCCGGATCGGTGGGCCCCGATCGCGGGCCAGGCCACCGTGGGGCCACCCTCTGGGGCCAGATCCCCCCAAGAACCCCGGAGCCTGCCCGCGCCGCCAGGTCCTGCCGGTAAGGAACCTACTCCAATTTACGCCGGCTGGGCTGGCACAAAACGGGCGGGACTTCAGCCCATCGCGGGCCTGAGAATTCGGGGAGCCCCGGGGCCCATTGAGTTGCGCTGGTCCCCGCCATTCTCCCAGGCGGGCGGCGCGACTCATAGAATTTAGAATTTACAGTGCAGAAGGAGGCCATTCGGCCCATTGAGTCTGCACCGGCTCCTGGAAAGAGCACCCTACCCAATGTTAACACCTTCACCCTATCCCCATAACCCAGTAACCCCACCCAACACTAAGGGCAATTTTGGACACTAAGGGGCTATTGATCACGGCCAATCCACCTAACCCGCACATCTTTGGACTGTGGGAGGAAACCGGAGCACCCGGAGGAAACCCACGCACACACGGGGAGGACGTGCAGACTCCACACAGACAGTGACCCAAGCCGGAATCGAACCTGGGACCCTGGAGCTGTGAAGCGATTGTGCTATCCACAATGCTTCCGTGCTGCCCACGCCGGGCCGATTTTTGGGGGGGCGGGAGAATTTGGAGGACAGCGGTGGCGGGATTCACGCCGACCCCCGGCGATTCTCCGACCCGGCCGGGGGGTCGGGGAATCCTGCCCCTCAACTCCACTTTCCCGCCTCATCCCCATAACCCTCGATTACTGATTAAAAGTCTGTCTAACATAGAACATAGAACATAGAACAGTACAGCACAGAACAGGCCCTTCGGCCCTCGATGTTGTGCCGAGCCATGATCACCCTACTCAAACCCACGTATCCACCCTATACCCGTAACCCAACAACCCCCCCTTAACCTTACTTTTTAGGACACTACGGGCAATTTATCATGGCCAATCCACCTAACCGGCACATCTTTGGACTGTGGGAGGAAACCGGAGCACCCGGAGGAAACCCACGCACACACGGGGAGGACGTGCAGACTCCGCACAGACAGTGACCCAGCCGGGAATCGAACCTGGGACCCTGGAGCTGTGAAGCATTTATGCTAACCACCATGCTACCCTGCTGCCCCTACTGCCCGTGCTGCCCCTAAGCTTTGAACATACTTAACGGCCCAGCCTCTACAGCTCTCTGTGATGAAGAATTCCACAGACTCACTATCCTCTGTGAGAAGAAATTAATTCCCATCTGAAATGAAGGCCAACATTCTGGGCGAGATTCTCATTTTGAGAGAATATGTTTTCCCGCCAGGGCTGAATTGCAATGGGGTTTGTGCTCCCGTTGGAGGCATGGGTCACTGAGCAATTCAGTATCCTTTGCCATGCAAATTTATACATGGCGAGGAATACCAGCCTATCGGGATGCCATTTTGAGTGATAGCGAAGTCCCATGGCTAGCCCGCCCCCCCGCATAGTGGTTAGCACTATTGTTTCACAGCTCCAGGGTCCCAGGTCCGATTCCCGCTTGGGTCGCTGTGCGAAGTCTGCACGTTCTCCCCGTGTGTGCGTGGGTTTCCTCCGGGTGCTCCAGTTTCTTCCCACAAGTCCCGAAAGACGTGCTTGTTAGGTGCATTGGACATTCCGAATTCTCCCTCTGTGTACCCGAACAGGAGCCGGAGTGTGGCGACTAGGGGCCTTTCGCAGGAACATCATTGCAGTGTTAATGTAAGCCAACTTGTGATAATGATAAAGATGATTAAATCAGCTTGCTTCCCCCCCTTCGAAAAGCCCCACCCCAAATTTTCTGGGTGCCACCCATCGCTAAAGTACGGGGGTGACCTGACTAGCCCCCTCCCACTAGCCCCCTCCCACTAGCCCCCTCCCATCATGGGACACCCTAAACAGGGAGGCCTCTCCCAGGTGCCCCTAAATAAGCAGACCCCCAAGAATCCCTAACTAAAAGAGCACCCACAAAATCCCCTAACTCGAAGGACCCCCCCCCCCTCAGGACCCCTAACTAGTGGGACCCCCACAGGGACCCCTAAGTAGAGGGACCCCCCCACAGGGACCCCTAACTAGAGGGACCCCCACAGGGTCCCCTAACTAGAAGGACCCCCCACAGGGACCCCTAACTAGAGGGATCCCCCACAGGGACTCCTAACTAGAGGGACCCCCCACAGGGACCCCTAACTAGAGGGACCCCCCACAGGGACTCCTAACTAGAGGGACCCCCCACAAGGACCCCTAATTTGAAGGACCCCCACAGGGACCCCTAACTAGAGGGACCCCCCACAGGGACCCCTAAGTAGATCCCCTCCCCACACAAAATCTCCCCTCTGTATCCCCATCCCCAGAAAAGAGACTTTGTCTGGAATCGAGAGAGTAGTTCAACAGGGGTAGTGAAAGAGAATTACAGAGTGACACTTACCTAGAAGTGCCATGGGCTGGATTCTCCACCCCCCACCCCCCGATGCCGCAATCGAGTTCGCCGATGGGGAGGAGAATCCGTTTACGCGCACGTTGTTGGGAGCGGCGGCGGTTTCGCAAATCTCCGCTGCCCGAAAAACGGTGTACTCGTGGAGTATGCCGCGGCGAGTATGCACCACCCCGCCCCACGATGCTTCATTCCCGACCAGCAGCGTGGTTCTAACATGGTCTCACCGTCCGTGATCCTCGCGAGGCAGCTGCAGGCTCAGTCCGGGGCAGCCACAGCCGGGGGAGGGCCGATCGGGGAATGCCCCCTCATTCGGGACCTGGCGGGCGCTCTGGTGGCGCACGAGTGGCCAATGGGGGGCCCTATTTCAGCGGTCTGGGTCCACGGGCTGAGTCCACCATGGAGCATGGCGTGGCCGCTGGAGGCCACCCCATGCGCATGTGCGACCTCTGACCTGGAAGTGCTGGGGGCCGTATCGGCAGCTAGAGCTGCGGGCTCTACGACGGCTGCCTGCTAGCCCCCAGCAAGACGGGGAATCGGTAGCCTTCTGATGCCAGTTTCCTGGCGTAAAAGACCACAGTTTTCCTGACGGCGTGGGGGCATAAAAACGGAGAATCTAGCTCCACGTTTCCATGCTTGGAAGGAGAACAGCTGTGACCTATGTTAAAAGACCTCAGATCCTTTAGCTGCAAGCCATTCATTCATTTCTGCTCGTGGGCTGTGATAACCAGCTTCCGCACACCAGCTGTGAGCCTTACTTCCTTCATCTTCATGGATGAATAAAACTAAATGCTGAAACCGCAATGTTTCCAAACTTTAACCACATCAAAGAGAGTTAAGTGCTGTCCATTTCCAGCTCAGGACTACAAAATCACTCAAGCATGGAATACCGACTCTGCTTGATTGTGTATCTTGGCTCTGATTCTCCGATCCGGCGGTGGGTCGGAGAATCCCCGGGGATGCGAGAATCATGTCCCGCCGCCCTGGCGCCGGCTTCCCCATTCTCCGGCACTGTTTTTCGGGCGCCAGTGGAATCGCCGCTACGCCGGTCAGGGGCAGTTGACAGCGGCTTCCCCAGCGATTCTCTGGCCCCCGATGGGCCAAGTGGCTGACGAGTTTGGCCGAGTCCTGCCGACGTGGATTACTCACCTCTCACACGGTGGGACCTGGAAGGTAAGTGTGCGGGGGCCGTCCTGGAGGGGGGCGGGGGATCCGATCACGGAGGGGGGGGGGGTCCCACGGTGGCCTGGCCCGTGATTGGGGCCTACCGATCGGCCGGCGGTCTAGTTCTGTGGGGGCTTACTTTACTCCGCACCAGGCCCCTGTAGGGCCAATATGTCTCCATATTGCCCGGAGGCTGGCACGGAGAAGGGAATCCCCGCGCATGCGCGCAAATATGCCGGCTGTTCAGTGCATGCCCGGAATTCGCCGGCCGTTCCACGCGTGCCTGGACTCGCGCGGGCCGTTCTGGGCCGGCTGGAGCTGCACGGACCACTCCAGCGGCAACCTAGCCCCCGAGGGAGGGGAGAATTCCTCACTTTCGGGGGCCATTGACGCCGGAGTGGTTGGCACCAGTTATCCCGCTGCCTGGGGGACATAGCCCCATTTTTAGAGAACCCCGCCCCGTGTATTTCTAAATGCTCTACTATTACATATTTTATCATTGGTTCTAACCTTTTTCCCAATGACCGATGCTAAGGTAATTGGCCTATAGTTATCTGTTTTATATCTCCCTCCCCTTTTGAATAAGAGTGTTACATTGGCAGTTTTCCAATCCTTTGAGACTTTTCCACAATTTAAGGACTATTGTAAAATTGCTACCAGTGTATCCATTATATCGGTACTTCCTTTAATATCCTGGGATATAACCCAACCAGTCCAGGGTACTTATCAGCCTCATTAGTTTCCTTAGTATTTATTTCTCTGGTGTTGATTATTGTATTTATTTCCTCCCCTCCTTCTGCCCCTTGATTATTCAGTATTTTTTTAATGTTATGAGTGCCTTCCACCGTGAAGACCGACACAAGCTATCTATTTAACTCCCCTGTCTTTTCCTAGTTCCCCATTATTAGTTCTCTGTCTGTTTCTCTAAGGGACGTATTTTCACTTTCTATATAATTAAAGAAGCACATACTATCCATTTTTATACGACTTACTAAATTATCCTCATCGCTTATCTTCTCCACCTTTATCATTTTTGGTCAATTTTTGTCGGTTGTAATATATTTCTCAATCTTTCAGCTTACCACTTTTCTTTGCCACATTGTATGTTTTTTCTTTCAGTTCAATACTATCATTCAGGAGTGAGGAGAATTCGCTCGCCAGCCCAAGGTTCCTTCGCTCACTCCTTAATTTGGAACCGTTGGCCCAGCAGGGACATAATTAATGAGTAATGATGCCATCCCGCGCCACAATAGATGAGAGAAAAGTACGGAATGTCATAAATCTGCCTAGTAACAGTAATAACACAAATGTAACAAGGCATGATGGGGTGTGATATGCCCAAGAACAGGTGTCATGGGTCTGCCCAGAGACAGGTAGAAATCTGCCTAGTGACAGCAGTAACACAAATGTAACAAGGCATGATGGGGTGTGATCTGCCCAGCAACAGGTGCCCAGAGACAGGTAGAAATCTGCCTAGTGACAGCAGTAACACAAATGTAACAAGGCATGATGGGGTGTGATCTGCCCAGCAACAGGTGCCCAGAGACAGGTAGAAATCTGCCTAGTGGCAGCAGTAACACAAATGTAACAAGGCATGATGGGGTGTGATCTGCCCAGCAACAGGTGCCCAGAGACAGGTAGAAATCTGCCTAGTGGCAGCAGTAACACAAATGTAACAAGGCATGATGGGGTGCGATCTGCCCAGCAATAGGTGCCCAGAGACAGGTAGAAATCTGCCTAGTGACCGCAGTAGCCAGCATTCAAAAGGCACGATGAGATACAATTTTAAAAGTAATAAAATGCAGGTGTCTAGATAAATGATCTATAATTGCCAGTACCCTCAGAAGCAGAGTGGGAGTTTATATCTAACAGTCAGCGAGGCCAACCCCCAATCTAACAGCCAGGAGCCCAGACCAGCACCGAAGTCTTAGAACAAAGGTTGTGCAGAAAGCTTCAGAAGTATCTTTGTTGGACCAGGAAAAGTAGTTTCCCAGACTTGACTATCAGCCCTGTATTGTGTGGTAACTATAAGCTGGTTTTAATTTAGAGATTTACTTAATTTGGATGTTGTTTGTGGAAAGGGGAAGTATTAAGGAGTTCAGTGATCATAGGTGTAATTGGAAACAAGGGGTACATTTTATACTAACTATGTGTGTGTTTAGTGATTCATATGCCCAATTGTCCTAGAGTATTGTAGTCTTGTTCATGTGTATTTGTCTTTTCTTTAAATTAATACTCTTTAATAATTGTTACATGCGACGAGGCTGGTTATTGTCACTGGGGTTTCACTTGACACCTCATACCATTGCTGCATACTCATACCATAGCTTTGGTGAGGTCACATCAGTAATATTGTGTCATGATTAATGTAGGCATTCCAGATATATCGTATTAAATGTATTTGGTGTGGTAAGGGTTAAAATCCTGGGTTAGTGTGTGTGTGTGACTGCTGCAGTCATGTTTTTAGAAATCCTGGTTTAAAAGGTTTTTTGGAGCCAGAGGTGCAATTAAAACATCATAAAAGTTTGGGCTAATCGACTTTGTTTATATGACGAGGGTTCCCTGTGGAGTAGTTAATTAGAGACATTGAGCACAATTCAATGGAAAAATTCCATGTCCGTTTTGGGTACGTTGGGGGGATTTTCCATGACAGCCCGTATTCAACGGCCCCGAGTGTGAAAAACGAGCCCTCATGAGATTCCTGCCATTCCTGGCTCCCTCGCCATTTGATTCTCCTGACTTACCCGTCAGTGTCTCACTGCTTACAAGGGGCAGCTGCTTTTACGCGCTCCCTCACCAATCACCAAACACACAAAAATGGCAGCGCGCAGACCTGCTCCTCGCTTCGGGGGTGCCGATCTGGCCAGGCTTCTCGACGCTGTGGGTGGGATGTGGGCCACGCAGTTCCACCGAGAGGGTCGGAGGACCAGCAGAGGGTCAGCAATGCCGCCTGGGAGGCAGTGGCAGCGGCTGTCAGTGCGGGCACTATGACCAGGAGGATTGCCATCCAATGTCGGAAGAAGACCTCCAACGAGGGTAAGTCACCACCTCTCTCCTGGCATCAGATCCATCTGCCATCCATAAATTCCCAACCCCCTCTCCCCAACGCCCCCCCCCCCCCACCTCACATCCTTCCCATATCCAACCTTCGTGCTTGTTCCTCAGCACAGCCCGACACCCACCCGGACAATCCGTTCATGTCCAGGTGCGGTGCCCACACATGCCACCTGTTATAGACCCTCCTGGAAAAGTAAGAGTCTACTCGATTGAAACATACATGAGGGAGTTCGGTGAGGGCGGAGTAAGGTGATCCTTTCATTTCATTTCTTACATTTCCTCAAAGAGCGTGAGGAGCCTTGGATGACAAGAGAAGTGGAGCTTCTAGTCAAGAGGAAGAAGGAAGCTTACGTAAGGTTGAGGAAGCAAGGATCTGACTCGGCTCTAGAGGTTTACAAAGTAGCCAGGAAGGAATTAAATAATGGACTGAGAGTAAACAATCCCCAGTAATGTGGGGATTGCTAAAGGAGCAACTCCCCTGCTGGGATTTTACAGAGAGTACAGCTGACTTGAGCAGATTCAGAGGACGGAGTTCCAGTTGGTCCACAGGGGAGCTGTATTCTGTAAGGTAAGAGGGGATGGAGGTCTAGGGCAGTTGCATGCTCCTCCTGTGGGATGTGGGTGGTGAGGGATACCATTGGTGTCCCCGCTGACTATACCTGCGGGAAGTGCACCCAACCCCAGTTCCTCAGAGACTGTGTTAGGGAACTGGAGCTGGAGCTGGATGAACTTCGGATCATCCAGGAGGCAGAGGGGGTAATAGAGAAGACTTACAGGGAGGTATCCACACCCAAGGTACAGGACATGAGTTGCTGTGTTACAGTCAGGGGAAGGTAAACAAACGGGCAGACAGTGCAGGAATCCTTCGCGGCCGTTCCCCTTCAAAACAAGTATACCATTTTGGATGCTGTTGGGGGGGATGACCTACCAGGGGAAGGCCTTAGCGGCCAGGTCTCTGGCACTGAGTCTGGCTCTGTGGCTCAGAAGGGAAGGAGGGAGAATAGACAAGCAATAGTGATAGGAGATTCAATGGTTAGGGGAATAGGTGGGAGATTCTGTGGTTGCAAACGAGATGTTGCCTCCCGGGTGCCAGGGTCAGGGATGTCTCGGATTGAGTCTACAGGATTCTTAAGGGGGAGGGGGAGCAACCAGAAGTCATGTTGCACATAGGCACCAACGACATAGCTAAGAAAAGGGATGAGGATCTCAAAAGTGATTTTAGGGAGTAGTTTGGAAGCTAAAGAGCAGGACAAGCAGAGTAGTGATCTCAGGATTGCTACCAAAGCTACGTGCAAGTGAGGCAAGGAACAGAGAGCAAATGAGGCTGAACACGTGGCTACAGGGCTGGTGCAGAAGGGAAGGCTTCAGATATGTGGATCATTGGGATATCTTCTGGAGAAGGTGGGACCTGTACATGAAGGACAGATTGCACCTAAACTGGAGGGGCACCAGTATCATAGATCATAGAATTTACAGTGCAGAAGGAGGCCATTCGGCCCATCGAGTCTGCACCGGCTCCTGGAAAGAGCACCCTACCCAAGGTTAACACCTCCACCCTATCCCCACATCCCAGTAACCCCACCCAACACTAAGGGACACTAAGCACATTTTATCAAGGCCAATCCACCTAACCCGCACATCTTTGGACTGTGGGAGGAAACCGGAGCACCCGGAGGAAACCCACGCACACACGGGGAGGATGTGCAGACTCCGCACAGACAGTGACCCAGCCGGGAATCGAACCTGGGACCCTGGAACTGTGAAGCGATTGTGCTATCCACAAGGCTACCGTGCTCCTGGGTGGGAGGTTTGCTAGAGCTCTTCAGGAGGGTTTAAATTAGTTTAGCAGGGGGATGGGAACCAGAGCTATGGATCAGAGGATAGGGTAGCTGTTGAACAGGCAGAAATAGTATGCAGCAGTCTGTGAGGAAGGATAGACAGTTGATAGGGCAAAGTTGCATATAGAACATAGAACATAGAACAGTACAGCACAGAACAGGCCCTTTGGCCCTCAATGTTGTGCCGAGCCATGATCACCCTACTCAAACCCACGTATCCACCCTATACCCGTAACCCAACAACCCCCCCCTTAACCTTACTTTTATTAGGACACTACGGGCAATTTAGCATGGCCAATCCACCTAACCCGCACATCTTTGGACTGTGGGAGGAAACCGGAGCACCCAGAGGAAACCCACGCACACAGGGGGAGGACGTGCAGACTCCACACAGACAGTGACCCAGCCGGGAATCGAACCTGGGACCCTGGAGCTGTGAAGCATTTATGCTAACCACCATGCTACCCTGCTGCACTCAGTGGAATGGGTTAAAGTGTGTCTGTTTCAATGCAAGGAGTGTCAGGAATAAGGGAGATGAACTTGGAGCATGGATCAGTACTTGGAACTACGATGTTGTGGCCATTACGGAGACATGGATTGCACAGGGGCAGGAATGGTTGTTAGATGTTCCGGGGTTTAGATGTTTTCAGAAGAATAGGGAGGGAGGTAAAAGGGGAGGGGGAGTGGCACTGTTAATTAGGGAGTGCACCACAGCTGCAGAAAAGGAGGTAGTTGAGGAGGGTTTGTCTACTGAGTCAGTATGGGTAGAAGTCAGAAACCAGAAAGGAGCAGTCACTTTATGGGGAGTTTTCTATAGACCCCCCAATAGTAGCAGAGAGATAGAGGAACAGATTGGGCGGCAGATCTTGGAAAAATGCAGAAGTAACAGAGTTGTTGTCTTGGGTGACTTCAACTTCCCTAATATTGACTGGAACCTCCTTAGTGCAAATGGTTTGGATGGAGCAGATATTGTCAGGTGTGTACAGGAAGGGTTCCTGACTCAATATGTAGATAGGCCGACTAGGGGGAGGCCATATTGGACTTGGTGCTCGGCAACGAACCAGGCCAGGTGTCAGATGTCTCGGTGGGAGAGCATTTCGATGACAGTGACCACAACTCCTTGACCTTTACCATAGTCATGGAGAGGGATAGGAACACACAGTATGGGAAGGTAAAAGCAAATTGCTGTGGATGCTGGAATCTGAAACGAAAGGGAAAATGCTGGAAAATCTCAGCAGGTCTGGCAGCATCTGTAGGGAGAGAAAAGAGCTAACGTTTCGAGTCCGACGACTCTTTGTCAAAGCTTGTCAAAGTATATAGGAAGGTATTTAATTGGGGGAGGGGAAATTATACTGCTATTAGACAGGAGCTGAGGAGCATAAAGCGGGAACAATTGTTCTTGGGGAAATGCACGACAGTAATGCGGGGATTGTTTAAGGAGCACTTGCTGCGAATGCTGAATAGTTTTGTCCCACGGTGACGAGGATGGAATGGTACGGTGAAGGAGCCTGATGCACTATCAATTATGACGAGACAAGAGTAGAATGTAATCGAGGCTTTATTACACAGAGATGTGTGGCCTCCTACAGCAGCTGCCGAAATGGCTGCTGTACGGGGAGCACACATATTTATACTCTGCCTACTGGGCGGAGCCAGCAGGCAGGGATCTACCCCTGTACTTGTAGTACAGGGGCCTTACTGTAATACCAATATATACAATATAATACAACAGTGGTGACTACCACATTCACCCCCTGTTAAAAATGAGTCCAGCAGGGGTGGTGGAAAACTAGATACATACAGATTGGTTTTAAAATTACAGAGAAGGTTACAAATTTAGACAATCGGGCGCCTTGATCTGTCGTTGAGAGTGCCGCCGTGCTGGTGGCGACTCCGGCGGCAGCTTGGTCTTCGGTGACTCCGGGAGCGTGTCGAAATCCACTTCATCCCGAGGTGGGATAATACAAGGTTGTATTATTTTCGGGGTTATCTTTGAAGTGAGGGATGTTAAGGGATCCAATGTTTATTTAAAAAGGTTAAGTTGAATAAACATTGTTTTGTGTTTAAAAACCCACGTGTCCATAATTGTAATACCACACCTGGAGACCAAGCCGTGTGCTTCAAAAGCAACAATCCATTAAAGGGGGAGGTTGGTTGTATTCCATGATACATTTTGGGGTTCTGAAAACACCGCTCCCATAACAATATCGGGGCATGGGACGGCGAAGGGAAATCGGGAATACTCGTCGACCACATTAAGAAAGTATGTGTTGCGGTCGGTGGAGGGTTTCGTTAGTCACGGTGCACAGGAGTGACCGAATGGAGTGAAGTACGTAGGGGAGGACCTCCTGCTAGCGGGAGGTCCTGAGAGCCCACACTGAGGCGTTCAAAGGTACAGGAGGCCTTCACCAGGCACGCACGGTCTGGCCGGTAAAAGTGCGGTTTGCATTCCGCGCAGACCTGGCAGTCTCTGGTGATAGCGCTGACTTCCTCGATGGAGTAGGGCAGATTGTGGGCCACTATGAAGTGGTAAAAGTGGGTGACTCCTGGGTGACAGAGATCGTCGTGCAGGGTCCGGAGTCGGTCCACTTGTGCGCTGGCATATGTACCTCGGGATAGGGCATCGGGGGGGCTTGTTGAGGTTGCCAGGGCGATACAAAATCTCGTAATTGTAGGTGGAGAGCTCGATCCTCCACCTCAAGATTTTATCATTTTTGATTTTACCCCGCTGTGTGTTGTTAAACATGAAGGCAACCGACCGTTGGTCAGGGAGGAGAGTGAATCCCCTGCTGGCCAGGTAATGCTTCCAATGTCGCACAGTTTCAACGATCGCTTGGGCCTCCTTTTCGACGGAGGAGTGCCGAATTTCGGATGCGTGGAGGGTGGAGGAAAAGAATGCCACGGGCCTGCCTGCCTGGTTGAGGGTGGCGGCCAGAGCGACGTCTGATGCGTCACTCTCAACTTGGAAGGGGAGCGTCTCATCAACCGTGTGCATCGCGGCCTTGGCGATGTCGGCCTTGATACGGTTGAAGGCCTGGTGAGCCTCGGCCTCAGTGGGAAAGCGGTGGATTGAATGAGTGGGCGGGCCTTGTCCGCATAGTTAGGGACCCACTGGGCGGAGTACGAAAAGAACCTCAGGCATCGTTTGAGGGCCTTGGGGCAGTGGGGGAACGGGGAGTTCCATGAGGGGGCGCATGCAGGCGGGGTCGGACCCTAGAACTCCGTTCTGAACCACATAGCCGAGGATGGCTAATCGGTTAGTGCTGAACATGCACTACTCCTTGTTGTAGGTGAGGTTGAGGAGTGTGGCGGTGTGGAGGAATTTGGAAAGGTTTGCATCGTGGTCCTGCTGGTCGTGGCCGCAGATGGTGACATTATCCAGGTACGGGAAAGTCGCCCGCAGTCCGTCCGGTCAACCATTCGGTCCATCTCCCGTTGGAAGACCGAGGCCCCATTGATGACGCCGAAGGGAACCCTAAGGAAATTGTAAAGGCGGCCGTCTGCTTCGAATGCAGTGTAGGGGCGATCCGCCTTGCGGATGGGGAGCTGGTGGGAGGCAGATTTCAGGTCCACTGTCGAGAAGACCCGGTACTGTGCAATCTGATTGACCATATCGGATATGCGTGGGAGGGGGTATGCGTCGAGCTGCGTGTACCGATTGATGGTCTGACTTTGGTCAATGACCATCCTGTTTTTCTCCCCGGTTTTCACCACTAGCACTTGGTCTCTCCAGGGGCTGTTGCTGGCCTCGATAATACCTTCCCACAGCAGCCGCTGGACCTCAGACCTGATGAAGGTCCTGTCCTGGGCGCTGTACCGTCTGCTCCTGGTGGCGAAGGGTTTGCAATCCGGGGTAAGGTTTGCAAACAGAGAAGGTGGGTCGACCTTAAGGGTCGTGAGGCCGCAGACAGTAAATGAAAATGAAAATCGCTTATTGTCACGTGTAGGCTTCAATTAAGTTACTATGAAAAGCCCCTAGTCGCCACATTCCGCCGCCTGTTCGGGGAGGCTGGTAGGGGAATTTAACCGTGCTGCTGGCCTGCCTTGGTCTGCTTTAAAAGCCAGCGATTTAACCCAGTGTGCTAAACCAGCCTCATACATTGATCTTAAGTCTCTTCTAGGTCAATGAATACAGTTGTGATGGACAGGAGGGAAGTTAATTTAAACAACCCTGGTTTCTCCCCTCATCACCCATCCCCAGATAGAAAGATGTTTTCCATTTTTGATATCCCCCTTTATCAGTGGTGGCATATTTTTCCCAACCCCATTTTGAAATGGTCCACTCCTCTATTAATAATCCCACAGTCATCTCAACATAGGGTAAATTCAGAGGATTAGTTTATTTGGGCGGCACGGTAGCATAGTGGTTAGCACTGTTGCTTCACTGTGCCAGGGACCCGGGTTCGATTGCCGGCTTGGGTCACTGTCTGTGTGGAGCCTGCACGTTCTCCCCGTGTCTGCCTGAGTTTCCTCCGGGTGCTCCGGTTTCCTCCCAGAAGTCCCGAAAGACTTGCTGTTAGGTAAATTTGATATTCTGAATTCTCCCTCCGTGTACCCGAACAGGCGCCAGAATGTGGCGACTAGGGGGCTTTTCACAGTAACTTCATTGCAGTGTTAATGTAAGCCTACTTAAGGGGCAGCGCGGTAGCATGGTGGTTAGCATAAATGCTTCACAGCTCCAGGGTCCCAGGTTCGATTCCCGGCTGGGTCACTGTCTGTGTGGAGTCTGCACGTCCTCCCCGTGTTTGCGTGGGTTTCCTCCGGGTGCTCCGGTTTCCTCCCACAGTCCAAAGATGAATGGGTTAGGTGGATTGGCCATGCTAAATTGCCCGTAGTGTAAGGTTAATGGGGGGATTGTTGGGTTACGGGTATAGGGTGGATACGTGGGTTTGAGTAGGGTGATCATTGCTCGGCACAACATCGAGGGCCGAAGGGCCTGTACTGTTCTATTCTATACTTGTGATACAAATGAAGATTATTATTATTATTTTATACGCAGTCAAACGTGGGGAGGATATGTTGCTACGTAACCTCTGGTAAATTCACAATGGAAAAGACAATAAGGGAAAGGAAGAGACATCGGATAAAAACCACCGACAAAATAAACATTATGGTTTCGGTGAGTCTAGAATCAATGGTTCAATGGCGTATTCCTTCAGCGAGATTGGCAGGTTGAAGCTGATGTGGGGTAACCCACTTTTCCGCGAGAGCTGGCCTCCATGTTGAAAGATAACTTTGTCTTGAAGTTGGCATTGCTACAGTGTTCAGCCAGTCCAATATAAACAGTGTAGACGACAGCCAAGTAATTTATACCTGGACAGAGCTCGGGATCTGCTGCTGTCTTGTTGATGGAAGATCACAGGGCAATATTACAGATTCTAGCAGCTTGGATTGGGAGGGAGGTGGGGTGAGTGTGGGGGGGTCATGTGAGATCATTCTCATTTCTTCTTCTTGATTTTGACAAAGGATGTGTATTCATTGAGATGAAATGAAAATGAAAATGAAAGTCGCTTATTGTCACGAGTAGGCTTCAATGAAGTTACTGTGAAAAGCCCCTAGTCGCCACATTCCGGCGCCTGTCCGGGGAGGCTGGTACGGGAATCAAACCATGCTGCTGGCTTGGTCTGATTTAAAAGCCAGCGATTTAGCTCAGTGAGCTA
Source organism: Scyliorhinus canicula (assembly GCF_902713615.1). Classification (NCBI taxonomy): domain Eukaryota; kingdom Metazoa; phylum Chordata; class Chondrichthyes; order Carcharhiniformes; family Scyliorhinidae; genus Scyliorhinus; species Scyliorhinus canicula. The sequence continues at coordinate 23,528,384 of NC_052169.1, read as the reverse complement.
AACCAGCCCTGGTTCATGGTTCATGTTTTACCTATTAATAAGTTTCGCATACGTTTCAAGTTCTCGCCGATGGCCCAGTCCCATTGGCCAGGGCTTTGCCTCAGAAACGTAAAGGGGCCTTTGTGCATTTCCTTGAAATTTGATTCCTGCAGTCACAGGTGGAATTAGCGCTTCTTCAGAGATAGCGAGGTCGCTGTAGTTTTCTGAAGACTAGAAATTCCTTTTGTGTGAGTCGCAGCCAGCTTTCATGCCTTCTAAGTAGAACACAATCTTCATCTTGCATTGGTCTGCCCAATAATTCAGCCATGATGTGGAGATACCGGCGTTGGACTGGGGTGAGCACAGTAAGAAGTCTTACAACACCAGGTTAAAGTCCAACAGGTTTGTTTCGAATCACTAGCTTTCGGAGCGTTGCCTCTTCCTCAGGTGATATTTCAGCATCATTCGTCTCAAAACAAAAATGGTGGTTTCTCTGGGCATGAATCCACACTGACCTCGTGGGTTTCCACTATTCTTTCATACTCTAGTCCATGTCTCGCTCCCTATCTTGAAGGTATGTGATAGGAGTTTAATCTGTCGGTGATTTTCACAATCTTGAATTCCTTTGGTAACAAAATCCTTTACCTCCAGGACCTTGGGGTTTTCACTTTTAGTAGAACACAGTTGGGTAGTTTGCTCAGAACCTGCTGCCGATGTTCACCTTGGCAGGTCAAGGGACAGGTAATGCAGCATGTATCGGCATCAGTACCAGTCCCTAGTCTGGGTAAATAGAACATAGAACATAGAACAGTACAGCACAGAACAGGCCCTTCGGCCCTCAATGTTGTGCCGAGCCATGATCACCCTACTCAAACCCACGTATCCACCCTATACCCGTAACCCAACAACCCCCCCCCCTTAACCTTACATTTATTAGGACACTACGGGCAATTTAGCGTGGCCAATCCACCTAACCCGCACATCTTTGGACTGTGGGAGGAAACCGGAGCACCCGGAGGAAACCCACGCACACAGGGGGAGGACGTGCAGACTCCACACAGACAGTGACCCAGCCGGGAATCGAACCTGGGACCCTGGAGCTGTGAAGCATTTATGCTAACCACCATGCTACCCTGCTGCCCCGATGTGGAGGGTGAAGCAGCAGAACGAATATCTAACGTTAAAACCGCCCACCAAATCCAAATGATGGTTGGCATAAATCACACTACTTGCCCTGAAATCTACAATCTACTCAATTTCAGTCACAGTTACAAACTGACACCTCGCTCTGAATTCCCACAAAGAACAGGTTCAGTTCACAGCTCAACATCAGAAACATGCCCTGTACACCAGCAGTGATACTCTGGAAATGTGCTCCGAGTTTATCAGAAAGTAGTCTTCATGCCTCATTATCCCCATCGCCAAATTAAGTATTTGACACACGAGCAATATTAATTTGCTCAGTTTTCCAAGCAAGCTATCCAACCTGCCTGTGGCATCGTATCTGAATGTCTCTTTCACCTTGAATCCTTTCAGGGGCTACATGCGCCGGCGTACCCCACACTTCCACCCCAACATCACTCATGACAGCTCAACCTGTGACTCAATGTGCACAACGATATGGGATTGAAATCACTGTCACAAAGAATTTCAGCTTTACAACACTAACGAGGCATAAACCTACCATCTTAAAGGGACAGAGGTGCTGGGGTGGCACAGTGGATAGCACTACTGCCTCACAGTGCCAGGGACCCGGGTTCGATTCTGACCTCATGTGACTGACTGGGTGGAGTTTGCACGTTCTCCCCATGTCTGCGTGGGTTTAGGTTAGGTGGGGTTACTGGGTTACGGGGATAGGGCGGTGGATTGGTCCTGGGTAGGGTCCTCTTTCGGAGGGTCTGTGCAGACTCAATGGGCCGAATGGCCTCCTTCTGTGGATTCTATGATTCCATGCCAGAGAATGATGTGGAGATGCCGGCGTTGGACTGGGGTGGGCACAGTAAGAAGTCTTACTACACCAGGTTAAAGTCCAACAGGTTTGTTTTTTGAATCACTAGCTTTTGGAGCACAGCTCCTTCCTCAGGTGAATGACAGAGAATGACATTAGAACATAATTCCTCGAACACTCTTCTGTGCAGTAAAATGATGACATAACGATGCTCTAATAGTGCAAACAATGGGGCGAGAGAGGGACGACTCAGATCTGTTGTTAGATATTTCCTTTGGGAAGCGGAATCTGGTGTATAGTGAGTGCTTAATCATAGAATCATAGAATCGTAGAATCATAGAAACCCTCCAGTGCAGAAGGAGGCCATTCGGCCCATAGAGTCTGCACTGACTCTCCCAAAGACCACCCCCTAGCTAGGCCCAATCCCCGCTCTACCCCTGTATCCCCATCCAACCTTTGAAAACTATCCGGAAATTTAGCACGGCCAATCCACCTAATGCACATCTTTGGACTGTGGGAGGGAACCGGAGCACCCGGAGGAAACCCACGCAGACACGGGGAGAACGTGCAAACTCCGCACAGGTAGCCATCCGAGGCCGGAATTGAACCCGGGTCCCTGGCGCTGTGAGGCAGCAGTGCTAACCACTCTGCCACCGTATCCCATCAGGATGTTTTCCTGTCAGTTCTTTGCCATGAAATTTAAAAAAAAACATTGACCCAGGCGTCATTAATTCAGCGATTGGTGGATTGAATTGGTTCAGACATCCTCATGTACACCTTAAGGTACACAGACACCGATGCGATCAGTCCAGCATCATTAGGTGGAGTAAAGCTCGGCTACCTGGAGATGCAGAAAGATGAAAGGGATTTGTTGTCTGGGTGTAGGAGCTAGGGCGCCGTTCTCTGGGCAGTTACACTCTGCATTCAGCACCAAACTCCAGTCAGTGCCCGAAGATCATGCATCATTAAAAACAGGCAAAGTATTTCCGAAAGAAGCTTAATTTATAATTACTATTTTCCTTATCATTTATATCCGATGCTTGAGGGCAGGTTTGACACTGATCTGGAGTTTTCCAGTACTTACAGATCTCAGACATCTCAACTTCTGAGGCAGTGATTCAGCTGCTGTGTGAAACATCTTTCCGAGAGAGAGGATGAATGAAGAGACATAACAAACGATTTTTTTTTTTAATGAGCCGACTGTTCCCTTAGATCAGGATTTCTTTCTTTCTTGCCCTTCCCTCTGATCCAGCGCCTTTCTCCTCCTTCGCTATCTCTGATGAGACTGGAAAATATTTATGTAAGACAAATTGGACTTTAATCAACCTGTCTGAAATGAATAAGTCAAGTAAAACAGCCAGACTGGCTTCTGTACTCTACAGTCACCACACGGTGAACCATTAATAAGTGAGTTAAATGAATAATCCAGGAGGAGACTTTGCAATCGCCGTGTGTTCATTTATACTAATTAAGTTTGATGAATGAGTCTTGCTGTGGTTGTGCAGATCTGGAGGGTCGGTGAGTATCGATCACATCTTTGATTCGAGTTTTGTGGGAAAACGTTGAGGGCTCGGGAAGTGAACCGCTCTCTTAAGTTTCGTCGACGCGGAGGGGGTCAGATTGGAATCGGATGGAAACGTAAATCAGACACGATTGCTTTTCCCTTCGTCTGGCATTCAACCCAAAATTGGGCTGAATGGGAATGAACAACGAACAATCTTTAGTGGACGCAGTCCCACCATCTCTCTGTCTTGGTGCCCAATTACACCCGGGTTCACTTCAGCTTCCGACCAAAATTGACTTTGGGAGGCCCGCTAAGAAGATGCGACTGAGGACGTGGTTGAGACTTCTCTAGTTCGGGCCGATCACAGCCCGACAATTATGCAACGCACTTGGCACCTGACACTAGCCAATCCAAGACTGTATTTTGACCAAATCCTGCAAGAGGCCGACATTGACTGCTTCATAGAATCAGAGAATTTACAGTGCAGAAGGAGGCCATTTGGCCCATCGGGTCTGCACCGGCCCTTGGAAAGAGCACCCTGCCTAAGCCCACACCTCCACCCTATCCCCATACTCCAGTAATCCCACCCAACCTTTTTTTGGACACTCAGGGCAATTTAGCCTGATCAATCCACCTAACCTGCACATCTTTGGACTGTGGGAGGAAACCGGAGCACCCGGAGGAAGCCAACGCAGACACGGGGAAAATGTACAGACTCCGCGCAGGCAGTGACCTAAGCGGGAATCAAACCTGGGACCCTGGCGCTGTGAAGCAACAGTGCTAACCACTGTGCTACCGTGCCACCCTTCACCCTCACACGGTTCGTAAATGTCGCTGAACGTTGCCTATCTCAGTGAACATTCCAACTTCTGCCATTATAATGGAGGGAAGGCCATCGATGAAGAAACTGAAGATGGTTGGGCCCAGGACACTATTCTGAGGAACTCCTGCAGAGATGTCCTGGGCCTGAGATGATTGATCACCAATCACCACAACCATCTTACTTTGTGCAAGGTTTGTCTCCAGATATTTCAGGCTTTCTTCATTCCCGCTAACCTTGGTTTAGTGCCCCTGGTAGAGCCTGAACTGAGTGTTAGCGAGCAGGTGATCTGAGTTACTGTGGGGACCTCATGATCACCACTGTGTCGAACCATCCATTCAGCACTTTTAGGCCACCGACCTTTTGCAAAGACACACTATTATGCTGTGTTCCACCGTAGTTGAGGATCAGCCTCTCCACCTTTTAGTCTCCTGCTCACTCATCACCATAGATAACCAAATGTGCTGGACCACATCATAGAATTTACAGTGCAGAAAGAGGCCATTCGGCCCATCGAGTCTGCACCGGCTCTTGCAAAGAGCACCCTACCCAAGGTCAACACCTCCACCCTATCCCCATAACCCAGTAACCCCACCCAACACTAAGGGCAATTTTGGACACTAAGGGCAATTTATCATGGCCAATTCACCTAACCTGCACATCTTTGGACTGTGGGAGGAAACCGGAGCACCCGGAGGAAACCCACGCACACACGGGGAGGATGTGCAGACTCCGCACAGACAGTGACCCAAGCCGAAATCGAACCTGGGACCCTGGAGCTGTGAAGCGATTGTGCTATCCACAATGCTACCGTGCTGCCCCAAATTTGCATCAATTTGCTCTGATCTGTTGTTTCATTGTTCTCTGTCTTTAACCTTGAGTAATTAGTCTGCAGGTATCCCCTCATGCAATTCACCAAGTGTAACCCTCACTCGAAACCACACCTGATGCAGATCCGAGTTTCTCCATCATTCAGGGTTGGTCTTCGAGATTGATGGTATAAGTCGGGCTATCAGACTATGGATGATGGTGCTGTGTTATTCTGCAGTCGGTGATGACCCACAGTTTTGGGGCCACTAAATCTATCTTTAGGACTATTTTAAAAAAAAAATTTAGATTACCCAATTATTTTTTCCAATTAAGGGGCAATTCAGCGTGGCCAATCCACCTACCCTGCACATTTTTGGCTTGTGGGGGTGAAACCCACGCAGACACGGGGAGAATGTGCAAACTCCACACGGACAGTGACCCAGAGCCGGGATCGAACCTGGGACCTCAGCGCCGTGAGGCAGCTGTGCTAACCATTAGGCCACCGTGCTGCCCATCTTTAGGACTATTGTGCGGTGCTGCTGCACAATGGTCCTCATGGTGGAGCCAAATTTTTGGCTCCTCAAGGACTGTGCATCAGCCAATTATATAACTGTCATTGCATGGCAGCACGGTAGCATTGTGGATAGCACAATCGCTTCACAGCTCCAGGGTCCCAGGTTCGATTCCGGCTTGGGTCACTGTCTGTGCGGAGTTCCCCGTGTGTGCGTGGGTTTCCTACGGGTGCTCCGGTTTCCTCCCACAGTCACAAAGTTGTGCAGGTTAGGTGGATTGGCCACGCTAAATTGCCCTTAGTGTCCAAAATTCCCCTTAGTGTTGGGTGGGGTTACTGGGTCATGGGGATAGGGTGGAGGTGTTGACCTTGGGTAGGGTGCTCTTTCCAAGAGCCGGTGCAGAATCGATGGGCAGAATGGCCTCCTCCTGCACTGTAAATTCTATGATAATCTATGATAATCTATTGTGGACTCAGATATCCAGCTGGTCTCTGTTTCAATCCAGAATGCGAGTTGGTGACGGATGGAACCGGAGCCAATCTTTACACACTTTTATATTTATTTGCAGAGTTACACATTACAAGCAATCATCTCCTAACCCGACAACCACAGTTTCAATCTGTGTCTACATATATCTTTTGAAGGTTCCTCATAAAGACAAAGTTTTCCTTGCGAAAGGAATATCACTAATACTCAGAAACAAAATAACAAAATCTTTACAGGAAACTTAGCTAATTAGAATAAAATGACATTGTTGTGGTCGGTTCTGAGCTCCAGCCAACTCCATAGAATTCTGACAGTGCAGAAGGAGGCTATTTGGCCCATTGGGCCTGCACCAGCCCTCCGAAACAGCACTCCACCCAGGCCCACTCTCCCCAACTAACCTGCATATCATTGGACACTGAGGGGCAATTTTGCATGGCCAATCCACCTAATCTGCACATCTGTGGACTTGTGGGAGGAAACCGGAGCACCCGGAGGAAACCCACGCAGACATGGGGGGGGGGATGTACAGACTCTGCCTGCTCACCCAACGCCGGAATTGAACCCGGATCCCTGGTGCTGTGAGGCAGTAGTGCCACAGTGCCGCCCCCTCCTCAATGCCCAGAGGTCATGGAAGGGCTCAAGTGCACCAGCGGACATCAGACGCTTCCTCTACGGGAATACGCTGCTGTCGACATAGACACAGACGAGAGGCAGATAGTCTAGCTGATGGACCCCTCGCGCGCTCATTGCCTGGACTTGTTGATGGCCACATTTGGCAGCCAGAGTCTCTCTTTTGTCTGCCACACTGGTGATGGTTACAGATTCCTGAGAAGCAGCTCATGGGCCATCGCCGTCCCTCCTGACAGGAGAGAGCTCCGGCTGGAGGAGACCGTGTTCCAGACCTTGGGGCGGTCCCTGGTAAAAGGCAGGCAGCTCGGCCGAGGAGACGCGGTGACGCTACACGTTGGTAAACAGGAGCTGTGCGTTGTAATTGAGGCTGTGCAGCTGTCAGGAGGAATATGTTCCTGGTACATACTGTCTAAGAGGCGGCTCGACATTGATGGCATCCCAGGAAGTTGGGTAGGGGGTCGTCTGTGCCTGGGAACACCAGTGCCTGATCTATCTCTCACAGTGGGTGACTCAATCCCTCAGCAATGACCTAGTGTGTCCTTTTGACCCAGAAAAAGCTGACTTCTATACCTTGATTTGATTTGATTTATTATTGTCACATGTATTAGTATACAGTGAAAAGTATTCTTTCTTGCCTGCTGTACAAACAATGCATACCGTACATAGGGAAGGAAGGAGAGACTGCAGAATATAATGTTACAGTCACAGCAGGGTGCAGAGAAAAGATCAACTTAATAAGAGGTCCATTCAAAGGTTTGATGGCAGTAGGGAAGAAGCTGTTCTTGAGTCGGTTGGCACGTGACCTCAAACTTTGGTATCTTTTTCCTGATAGAAGGAGGTGGAAGAGAGTATATCCGGGGTGCATGGGGTCCTTAATTATGCTGGCTGCCTTTCTGAGGCAGCGGGAATTATAGACAGAGTAAGTGGATGGGAGGCTGGTCTGCGTGATGGACAGGGCTACATTCATGACCTTTTGTAGTTTCCTGCAGTCTTGGGTAGAGCAGGCTCCATACCAATCTGTGATACAACCAGAAAGAATGCTTTCTATGGTGCATCTGTGGAAGTTGGTGAGGGTGGTAGCTGACATGCCAAATTTCCTTAGTCTTCTGAGAAAGTTCAGTCGTTGGTGGGCTTTCTTAACTATAGTGTCGGCAAGGGGGGACCAGGACAGGTTGTTGGTGATCTGTATACCTAAAAACTTGACGTTTTTGACCCTTTCTGCTTCGTTCCCATTGATGCAGACAGGGGCATGTTCTCCACTACCCTGAAGTTGATGACAATCTCCTTCGTTTGGTTGACATTGAGGGAGAGATTATTGTCGTCGCACCAGTTCACCAGATTCTCTATCTCATTCCTATACTCCGTCTCGTCATTGTTTGAAATCAGACACTTTATGGTGGTGTCATCAGCAAATCTGACCTTGGTGTCAAATCCAGGGGGGGAGGGATGAATGTGACCAAACAGTACCACAGCCGAATGACCGACGGTGGATTTACGGCCAGCATTTGATCCCCGTTGACAAAGACTCAGAGCAGCACTATCCTGTTCCCTCCCTGAGCAATGGCCTCGGCTTCCAGCTCTTGGCAGTTTTCCAGCCAGGTTTCCCCAGCAGACTAAGGTGAGATTCCCAACGAGACGGGGTGGGTGGTGCTCCAGGAACAAAGGCCTGAGCTCCTCTGGCAGGTCGTCCATCTGCTACTGATCGACCATGAGTCCAGAACGTTGATCCCTGAAGCATTTTTGCTGTCCTCCTCGGGAGTTTCCTGCTGTGACAGACTAGAGCAAGGATAGCTACCACTATCAACGTACCTGCTCTGACAGAGCACCAGTTAATCACTGACGTAGAATTTGTTTCTGTGGATGTTCTAATGCAGCCATTAATCCAATAAGTAACAGACAGTGAAAGCCCATTAAAGACAGGTCTTCTGCAGAAAGTCCATCTTTAAAGCCAATGATTATTGATTTTTGCCATGGGAATTACTTGAATTGAGCGAAGGCGCAATGGATGGATTGTACTGAAGTTAAAGAGCCACAAAGAATAAGGACTGAAGTTGATTAATCTTCTAATGGTGTTGAGACCAAAGTGGTCGGTGCCTTTAACACACCCAGCCAATTAGGGACATGCGGTGCAGCATTGAAATGGCACGGAAAGCCAACCAGCTGAGCTGTAATCCTGAAACTGAATGGTGAGTACTGTGAGTGCGGCACGGTGGCTAGCACTGCTGCCTCAGCGCTAGGGACCCAGGTTCTATTCTGACCTCGGGTGACTGTGTGGAGTTTGCACGTTCTCCCCGTGTCTGCGTGGGTTTCCTCCGGGTGCCCCGGTTTCCTCTCACAGTCCAAAGATGCGCAGGTTAGGTGATTTGGCCACGTTAAATTGTGTCTTAGTGTCCAAAAAGGTTAGGTAGGTTTACGGGAGGGGGACAGGGCCTGGGCTCGGAGAGTCGGTGCTGACTCAATAATAAGATGTGCGGGTTAGGTGGATTGGCCATGCTAAATTGCCCGTAGTGTCCTAAAAAAAAAGGTAAGGTTAAGGGGGGGTTGTTGGGTTACGGGTATAGGGTGGATACGTGGGTTTGAGTAGGGTGAGCATTGCTCGGCACAACATCGAGGGCCGAAGGGCCTGTTCTGTGCTGTACTGTTCTAAAAAAAAAGAATCTTTATTTTTGTCACAAGTAGGCTTACATTAACCCTGCAATTAAGTTATTGTGAACTTCCCATAGTCGCTACATTCAGTACACGGAGGGAGGATTCAGAATGTCCAATTCACCTAACCCGCACGTCTTTCGGGACTTGTGGGAGGAAACCGGAGCCCCCGAAAGGAAAGCCACGCAGACACGGGGGAGAACGTGCAGACTCCGCACAGACGGTGACCCAAGCCGGGAATCGAACCTGGGACCCTGGCGCTGTGAAGCAACAGTGCTCACCACTGCGCTACGGTGCCGCCGAACGGGCGAATAGCCTCTTTCTGCACTATGATTCCATGATACTTGGGCTGAAGTGAGTAAAAGATTCCGAGCATTCGGAATGGTGGTGTGCGGTAATCCTTAAACAGGAAATGACACGCAGCAGCACATCACATCAGGAACAAAGGCGAGATGAGTCATCACATTGAACGAGGCATCCTGGCCTGCGACCTGGGTTACAGTGGCGTTTCGCTGAAGATCTTTGCCCGTCTGGTACCCACCTCGCGAAAGACCCTCTTCATTAGTTTGGCAAATCAGGGTGTGTAAAACCATGGCAGTGTCTGGCATGGTAAAACTGTTTGCGATTGTCTTCCCTCCGAGCTTTCTCGTGGCTGGTTAATCCCTGTTGTGCACAGAAGTCATGGGTTTAGCTTCAAGATCTTTTTTGATTAACTCTGGGTCTCCAAAGGGACCCTTTCTCGCATTGTGATACTTTCCTGTATTAATGACCTCCTTCACGCTTAACATGATGAATGTTGAGTCGCATCATCCATTCTCTTGCTGATGATTCTAATTTATATTCATCAACTCGTGGTGGAAAGAATGGAGGAAGGCAATCGAAACGAAATAATACAATTTTAAATGGGGTACAGGAAGGAGGGACCTGCGCAAGTGGGCACACAAAATCTTCGAAGGTAGCAGGGCAAGTTGAGAAGGCTGTTAAAAAAAAACTATGGGTTCTGAAGACACAAATTACAAATTAGCAAAGCAAAGAAGAAACCAGAAAACACTGTCAACATTTTGCAGATCAACCCTGTGACGCAATGTCATCGCATTGAAATTTTAATTCTGTTTTCCTCTCCACCAAAACAGCAAGTATTTTCTGTTTTTATTTGCGATCTGCAGTATTTTCATTTTTAAGTTATGTTAGATATTTCTAGATCACTGGTTAGGCCTCGGCTAGAGTATTACGTCCAATTATGAACACCAAACACTTGAGGAGAGATGTCAAGGCCAAGAGGGTGCAGAAGAGATTTACGCAAATGTTACTGCGAATGAGGAACTTGAGTTCTTCAGAGTGACTGGAGAAATTGGGATGGTTCTCCAGTGGCTCAGGAAAGGTTAAGAGGTGATTTAGTAAGGATTTGTTGCTGTAACAATTATCCATGCCGTTGCTGCTTCTCGACTTGACTACTCAACACAGATCTGGTCTAGCTTCCATCTTCCACTTTCCGGTGTAATAACCTCCATGAAGATCCCGGGGAAACCATTATTGTTCTCTCAATACGCATCACCATCGCTGAATCCCCCACAATCAACATCCTGGGGGTTACTATTGATCAGAAACTGAACTGGACTAGCCACATTAATACTGTGGCAACAGGGCAGGTTGTGGCTATGAATCCTATGGGGAGTAACTCACCTTCTGACCCCCCCCCCCCCCCCCCCCCAATGCCTGTCAACCATCTACAAGGCACAAGTCAGGAGTGTGATGGAATATTCTCCACTTACCTGGATGAGCGCAGCTCCAACAACACTCAAGAAGCTCAACACCATCCAGGAAAAAGCAGCCCCGCTTGATTGCTCCCCCTTCCACAAATATTCAAGCCCTCCACCACCGACAAACAGTGTCAGCCGTGTGTACCATCTACTGCAGGAACTCGCCAAGGTTCCTTAGTCAGCACCTTCCAAACCCACGATCACTACCAGAACCTTATCGAGTTCTTTGAGAAGGTGACTGAACAGGTGGACGAGGGTAGAGCAGTTGATGTGGTGTATATGGATTTCAGTAAAGCGTTTGATAAGGTTCCCCACGGTCGGCTATTGCAGAAAATACGGAGGCTGGGGATTGAGGGTGATTTAGAGATGTGGATCAGAAATTGGCTAGTTGAAAGAAGACAGAGAGTGGTGGTTGATGGGAAATGTTCAGAATGGAGTTCAGTTACGAGTGGCGTACCACAAGGATCTGTTCTGGGGCCGTTGCTGTTTGTCATTTTTATAAATGACCTAGAGGAGGGAGCAGAAGGATGGGTAAGTAAATTTGCAGACGACACTAAAGTCGGTGGAGTTGTAGACAGTGCGGAAGGATGTTGCAGGTTACAGAGGGACATAGATAAGCTGCAGAGCTGGGCTGAGAGGTGGCAAATGGAGTTTAATGTGGAGAAGTGTGAGGTGATTCACTTTGGAAAGAATAACAGGAATGCGGAATATTTGGCTAATGGTAAAATTCTTGGTAGTGTGGATGAGCAGAGGGATCTCGGTGTCCATGTACATAGATCCCTGAAAGTTGCCACCCAGGTTGATAGGGTTGTGAAGAAGGCTTATGGTGTGATGGCCTTTATTGGTAGAGGGATTGAGTTCCGGAGCCATGAGGTCATGTTGCAGTTGTACAAAACTCTAGTACGGCCGCATTTGGAGTATTGCGTACAGTTCTGGTCGCCTCATTATAGGAAGGACGTGGAAGCTTTGGAACGGGTGCAGAGGAGATTTACCAGGATGTTGCCTGGTATGGAGGGAAAATCTTATGAGGAAAGGCTGATGGACTTGAGGTTGTTTTCGTTAGAGAGAAGAAGGTTAAGAGGTGACCTAATAGAGGCATACAAAATGATCAGAGGGTTAGATAGGGTGGACAGCGAGAGCCTTCTCCCGCGGATGGAGGTGGCTATCACGAGGGGACATAGCCTTAAATTGAGGGGTAATAGATATAGGACAGAGGTCAGAGGTGGGTTTTTTACGCAAAGAGTGGCGAGGCCGTGGAATGCCCTACCTGCAACAGTAGTGAACTCGCTAACATTGAGGGCATTTAAAAGTTTATTGGATAAGCATATGGATGATAATGGCATAGTGTAGGTTAGATGGCCTTTAGTTTTTTCCATGTCGGTGCAACATTGAGGGCCGAAGGGCCTGTACTGCGCTGTATTGTTCTATCTAGAAGGACAAGAGTAGCAGATACCTGGGAACCCCACCATCTGGAGGTCCCCCTCCAAGTCACTCACCACCCTGACTGGGAAATATATCGGCCGTTCCTTCACTGTCTCTGGGGCAACGTCATGAAACTCCCTCCCTAACAGCACTGTGGGTGTATCTACACCTAAAGGACTGCAGCGGTTCAAGAAGGCAGCTCACCACCACCTTCTGAAGGGCAACTGGGGATGGCCGAGCCAGCGATGCCCACATCCCATGAATGAATTGAAAAAAAGATACTTTGTGGGATTCTCCGGTTGCCGACACCAAACTGCAACTGGCCCAATACTGCTCCCTCGACAACCCTTATCTCCCTGACTAAAGTGGGGCAGAAAGCCTGAAGGAATTCTGACAATGGGAATGCTAGTTAATATGGGAGGGATGGTCCAGGAAGTTGACCTAACACCATCTGCTGGAGGAAGGTAACTCAATAGTCCACGTCTGGCATCTCACACACACACATACACTGCTCCCTGCAGGATGACTGCTGAAGGGGCTGGAGTCAAAATAAGCCCCTCAACCATATATTTCGGACAGCCTCTTGTGTGTCACCACCCTGGATATCAGCGCTCACTGAGATCATGGCCGATCTGACACTGGCAGAGGGCCCAGCTGAGTGCTTACAGGGTTTGCCATGGTGCCAGAGAGAATGGATGGCAGCCAGGAGCAGGCCCAGACTAGTATCTGAAAGCAGATGCTCCCCTGCCCAGGGCTGAGCTCCGGCCCCACGTGTGTGAAGCTCTCGGGGCCCTCTGCTAACTGGGACAATCCGCTCTGCACGCGGACGTGTGGGCAATCCAGAATCAACCGGCTCCAACCTTGGAGACCCACTTGATATAAACTACTCCCCACTGAGCACAGGAACATAGAAAAATAGGAGCAGGAGGAGGCCATTCAGCCCTTCGAGCCTACTCCGCCATTCAATATGATCAGGGCTGATCATCCAACTCAATAGCCTCATCCTGCTTTCCCCCCATATCCTGTCATCCCCTTCATCCCAAGTGCTATATCTAACTGCTTCTTGACAACATACAATTTTTTGGCCTCAACTACTTCCTGCGATGATGAATCCCACAGGCCGGCCACTCTCTGGGTGAAGAAATCTCTCCTCATCTCGGTCCTAAATGGTCTACCCCGTATCCTCAGGCTCTGGTTCTGGACACCCCCACCATCGGGAACATCCTTCCTGCACCTACCCTGTCCAGTACTCTTAGAATTTTATAGGTTTCTATCAGATTCCCCCCTCATTCTTCTGAACTCAAACCAAACTGACTCTGTCTCTCCTCATATGACATTCCCACCATCCCAGGAATCAGCCTGGTAAACCTTCGCTGCACTCCCTCCATAGCGAGAACATCCTTCCTCAGAGAAGGAGACCAAAACTGCTCACAATACTCCAGGTGTGGCCTCACCAAGGCCCTGTACAATTGCAGCAACACATCCCGGCTTCTATACTGGAAACCTCTTGCAATGAACAAAGAACAAAGAAAATTACAGCACAGGAACAGGCTCTTCGACCCTCCCAGCCAGCGCCAATCCAGATCCTTTATCTAAACCTGTCTCCTATTTTCCAAGGATCTACTTCCCTCTGTTCCCGCCCATTCATATATCTGTCTAGATGCATCTTAAATGATGCTATCGTGCCAGTCTCTATCACCTCCGCTGGCAAAGTGTTCCAGGCACCCACCACCCTCTGCGTAAAAAACTTTCCACGCACATCTCCCTTAAACTTTCCCCCTCTCACCTTGAAATCGTGACCCCTTGTATGGTCATGGTTTTCGTCATAACTCTGGCTTTACGGGGACTGTTAGAGCCGGCAAGGTCATCTCCATAGAGATCCGGGTGCCAACTTTAAACGTAGTCCAGAATGTCCTGATCTGCTTTAAGAAAATAACTACCCCCAGCCGTCCTTATCCCCCATGGACACAAGGAGGCCCCCAGCCGCAAGCATTGGTGTGACCCCCCCCCCCCCCCCCACTTCCATTACGCAGGCATCGGGGCTCCCAAGAGGGTCCATCCCTGGCATTGCCACCCTGGAAGTACCAAACTGAGAACCTGTCAATGCCCGCTTTGAACATCCTGGGGACTACCATTGGCTAGAAACTGATCTGGGCCCAACCATTTAATAATGTGGCTACCAGAGCTGGTCAGAGGCTGGGAATCCTGTGGTAAGTAACTCCCCAAAGCCTGTCCACCATCTACAAGTTACAAGTCAGGAGTGTGATGGAATACTCTCCACTTGCCTGGATGAGCGCATCTCCAACAACACCCAAGAAGCTCGATACCATCCTGGACAAAGCAGCCCCGCTTGATTGGCACCCTATCCACAAGAATTAATTCGCTCCACACTGACACACAGCAGCAGTCGTGTGTATTATCGACAAGATACACTCACCAAGATTCCGACAACAGTCTCCCACAGTCCAAAGATGTGCAGGTTAGGTGGATTGGCCAAAATAAATTGCCCTTAGTGTCCAAAAATTGCCCTTAGTGTTGGGTGGGGTTACTGGGTTATGGGGATAGGGTGGAGGTGTTGACCTTGGGTAGGGTGCTCTTTCCAAGAGCCGGTGCAGCCTCAATGGGCCGAATGGCCTCCTTCTGCATTGTAAATTCTATGAACAGCACCTTTCAAACCCATGACCTCCTTCATCTAGAAGGACAAGAGCAGCAGATACCTGGGAATCCCACCACCTGGAGGTTCCCCTCCAAGTCACTCACCGTCCTTTTTTTATCATTATTTTAAAAATAATTTTAGGGTATCCAACTCGTTTTTCCAATTAAGGGACAATTTAAGCGTGGCCAATCCACCTATCCTGCACATCTTTGGGTTGTGGGGGTGAAACCCACGTAAACACGGGGGGAATGTGCAAACTCCACATGGACAGTGACCCGGGGCTGGGATCGAACTTGGGACCTCGGCGCCGTGAGGCAACCGTGCTATCCACTGCGCCACCGTGCTGCCCTGATCACTCACCAACCTGACTTGAAAATATATCGCCGTTCCTTCACTGTCGCTGGGTCAAAATACTGAAACTCCCTCCCTAACAGCACTGTGGGTGGACCTACGCCCCCTGGACTGCTGCGGTTCAAGTGGACAGCTCAGTGCCACCTTCCCATGGGCAATTATGAATGGGCAAAAAAATGCTGGCGTAGCCAGCGGCACCCACATCTCAAAAACAAACAACAAAAGAACACTTGGAATATGGTGCACAGTTTTTGTCTCCATTCCAATTCCGGCTTTCTCACTCCTCCTTAAAACCCACCTTCTTGAGCGAATGTTTGATCCCACTTTCCCAAAATATCCTTCTTGGTCTCAATAATGCCAGTCTGTCGTGGTGCGGCCTTCGTTCGTCACCGCAAGTTACCTCACTATATCAATTTAGCTCACTATTTATTCCGTAATCTACATTTGCACCGACATTAAACTTCATCTCCATTATTTCTTGATCACTAAAAGGCAGTGTGTGACGCGGTGTATTATATAATTGGATCACTGTGTTGGATAATGGATAGCGGGCAGATTGTTGACATGGCATGCGCCTCGCCTTGGCACGGCAGGTGGCAGATGCTGCCTCACAGAGATGGGGGATCGGTGTGGCAACGGGAGAGCATGGCACCGGGGGCGGTGCTTGTGCATGAACCAGGAGCCTGTGCCTGAGCAGTCCGCAGATGATGAGACAGGAGACAGTTGGTTGCCGTGGCAATTTGCCAACGCCAGTCTCCCAAAGACGAGGGCAAGTGGGTAAAACTTCTTCAAAACAGCTCTTTGAACAACGCGATCAAAAAAAGTCAGCCTGCGCTAGAACCGCAGCCAAAATGACACAGAATCTAGGCACATTATCTCACTCCTGCTGCCAGCTCTGGACTCTATTCGTTACAAAGAGATTCGCTCACTGCTGCCCAGAACTGGGAGCAGATTGGACTAAACTTTGTCAGGAGGTTGTATTTAGTAGTGAGCAGAATGCTGTAAACTGCAATGTCTCTGTGCAAGTTTTACAATGGGAAATTGCCATCTGGTCCACCGCCCACTTATTGGGCAGAAATAGAGAAACGACCACGCAATAAAATAAATTAAATCCTGCTTTGGGTTCAGACCGATTCAGTAAACTTCCTTGCTCTGATCTCAGACTTTTGCAGCCATTGTCCTGTAACTTGTTGCATTTCAGGAAAGTCCCAATCGCGCGCACACACACACACACAACAAAAAAACTCCATCTGTTCTCAAACTATTTCAACACTGCACGTCTCCATTCTTCCAGCTGCAGGCTTGGCCCATGGTCCCAGGCAACAGCAGTCCTCGGCTGAATAGGGGAGAGTGATTAATCCTGGAATATAAATAAAGTTTTAAGTTTGGAGTGCAGGGCTGTGGAGCCTGTGGATGTTTTTTAATGATTCCTGGCACATTCTATTATGTCTGGATTGCAGTACGCTGAAAGGGAAGAGAGCCTTCAAAGGGAATTGTTTGCAGAATGTGCATGTGGCTACTCACATCTTGGCAGTTTCCCCCCTCTTCCTCACTTCATTCAGCGCCTGATCTTTCCCAATGCACTGAACCTGGGTTGAAATGCCTGGACTACCTCAGGTGGCTTTGGATATGTAAATGTGCCTGCAATGGCAAGCGAGATAATGGTCATCGCCTCCAGCTCTCACACAAAAAGACGCCGCACTTTCTTTTCAAGCTTACTGTCTGGCTCGCAGGAACAGTGTGTGCAGGGGCTTGTCTTATTTTTCCAACACTAAGCTTGACAATGCAAAGCAAAATACAAGATGCATTTAAAGAGGGAAAAAAAAGTTTTCCTCTGGCGAGTTTCCTTTTTCCCGCTTGTCTGATTGGATTGTTCCTGATGATTACTCACTTTATTAGCATTCAGCACCGCGGCGATTTTCGCAAGATGCAAATGAGTTGAAGAAATTCAGGCAAAGTCAAGGCACATTAAAGTTTCATGGCTTGCGATCTTCACTCCATTTTATGTTTAATAATACCATTCCGTTTCTTCCTCATTGTGTATGCGTTCTCTCTGGAATATGCAAGGCTGATTAGTTGGCAGCACTTTTAAGCTCAGTCTGTCTCTGTGCCGCAGAAATAAGTGCCAGGTAAATTTAGCAGAGGCCTTCGGGGGGGGGGGGGGGGGGGGGGGACGCACTGCTGGAACAACCTTTCCTTTGTAGTCTGAGGTAATAAATGGTGACATCTCAAACTTTGTTCTTTCATTATAAATATTGTTGGAGGAGAGGGGTGGTGGAGGGTATGGGGGGGGGGGGGGGGGTTGGGTGGTAGTTGGGTGGTTGACCTCGATAGGCTCCTGTACACTGGAGCAGACTTTGATATCTTTCCTTCTGTACTTCTGCCTCTGATAATGACAGTAACGTTGACAGTTCAGTTTCATTTGATTGTAACTATGCAAAGTTTTTTTCTCCCCCCCCCCCCCCACCACCATCCTGCTGAACTTCTGAGTTTCCAATGTTCCTACCCATCTGTGGAGCCCATACCTTGGTACGGCCGTATTGGAACATCCTTACAATGATCGGTGGAGCTTGTAATGATATGTATATACTGTATATATATAGATATAGTCAGGTTAGTGAAGGTTAATACAGTAATTACATCGCTGTGTAAATCAAACACTAGAGGGCGACACTACTTCTCTGTATTTAAGACAGCCTCTCAGGGAATTCTGGGAATAACATATCATGGGAGAAGCTTAGAATAAGGTTCGATTCCCGGCTGGGTCACTGTCTGTGTGGAGTCTGCACGTCCTCCCCCTGTGTGCGTGGGTTTCCTCCGGGTGCTCCGGTTTCCTCCCACAGTCCAAAGATGTGCGGGTCAGGTGGATTGGCCATGCTAAATTGCCCGTAGCGTCCTAATGAAAGTAAGGTTAAGGGGGGTGTTGTTGGGTTACGGGTATAGAGGTGGATACGTGGGTTTGAGAAGGGTGATCATGGCTCGGCACAACATTGAGGGCCGAAGGGCCTGTTCTGTACTGTTCTATGTTCTATGTTCTAATAGATAGAGATAGCACGAGGTTAGATCATAGTGTGGTTAGTGACTAGATATAATATTGAGTACTGTAAGGGTCAGCACGGTAGCATAGTGGTTAGCACAAATGCTTCACAGCTCCAGGGTCCCAGGTTCGATTCCTGGCTTGGGTCACTGTCTGTGTGGAGTCTGAACGTTCTCCCCGTGTCTGCGTGGGTTTCCTCCGGGTGCTCCGGTTTCCTCCCACAGTCCAAAGATGTGCAGGTTAGGTGGATTGGCCATGATAAATTGCCGTTATGGTCCAAATTGCCCTTAGTATTAGGTGGGGTTACTGGGCTATGGGGATAGGGTGGAGGTCTGGGGTTGGGTAGGGTGCTCTTTCCAAAACCCGGTGCAGACTTGATGGGCCGAATGGCCTCCTTCTGCACTGTAAATTCTATAAGACAGATTCAATATCATTTAATTATCTGTAGCTTAGTAGAGTGTTCGAACTTAATTTAATTAGTAGTGTAATAATAAATTAGTTTTGTTGCAATCTTTTGATTGGTATATTCTTTGTCAACACTACATCAGGTCATTCTGGAAGAAAGGACAAAGAATACAACTTTTACCAATCGTGGTAATATAGCATAGTACCAGGAGTAGAAAGATAACAGCGCTTACAGTGCCGAAACTTAGCACGATCATTCTGTGTGGTGTATCAGGCGACGAGTAGGATGGAGGCATTTGAATGTTGGAGCCTCTTTCAACTGCATACTAGATCGTTGACAAGACCAGAAGCCTTCAAAATGATGAAGGGCTTTGATAGGGTAGATGCGGAGAAGTTGCGCGCACTTCAGGGGCATCCGGAACCCAGGGGTCATAAACGTAAGATGGCTCCCTTCTTAAATCTAGCAGAGAATTTGGGCGCAGTGCCTTCACTCGGAGAGTAGGGCAGCATGGTAGCACAAGTGATTAGCACTGTTGCTTCACAGCGCCAGGGCCCCAGGTTCGATTCCCTGCTTGGGTCATTGCCTGTGTGGAGTCTGCACGTTCACCCCGTGTCTAACATAGTTTTTCGAAGAGGTCACAAAGATGATTGATGCAGGTAGGGAAGTAGATGTTGTCTATATGGACTTCAGTAAAGCCTTTGACAAGGTCCCTCATGGTAGACTGGTACAAAAGGTGAAGTCACGCGGGATCAGGGGTGAGCTGGCAAGGTGGATACAGAACTGGCTCGGTCATAGAGGGCAGAGAGTAGCAATGGAAGGGTGCTTTTCTGATTGGAGGGTTGTGACGAGTGGTGTTCCGTAGGGATCAGTGCTGGGACCTTTGCTGTTCATAGTATATATATTGTGTGATGGACTGGGCGGTGTTCACGACTCTCTGAAGTTCCTTGCGGTCCTGGGCCGAGTAGTTGCCATACCAGGCTGTGACGCAGGATTCTCTGATCCCGCGCCGGGTTGGAGAATCGGAGTGTGTGGGGGGGGGGGGGGGGGGGGGGGGTGCGAATCGCGCGATGCCGCACTGACACCAGGCTGCCGATTCTCCGGCGCCCGGAGTATCGCTGGCAATGGCACCGGCGCGGTCGCTGCGGCGCCGGTCGGGGGCTGTTCAACGCGCCCCCCCCCCCCTCCCGGCGATTCTCCGCGCTCAACAGGCCGAATGCCCACCGAGTCCCGCCGGTGTCATTCGCGTGTGGTCCAACCCGGCGGGACCGCGGCATTCTGGCTGCGGGGACGGCCTGGTGGGGGAGAGGGGGGATCCGACTCCAGAGGGGGCCTCCACGGTGACCAGGCCCGCGATTAAGGCTACTGATCGGCGGGCGGGCTAATTCCGGGGAGGTGGGGCCCATGTTCCTCCATGCCGGGCCCCTGTAGGGCTCCGCCATGTTGCCTGGGGGGCCGCGCGGAGACGGCCACCCATGCGCATGCACGGACCCGTGCTGGCCGTGGCGCGCATGCGCGGACCCACACCGCCCGTGCTAGCGCCCGTATCGGTAGCTGGAGCTGCGTGAAGCGCTCCATTGCCGTGTTGGCCGCCTGTGCGGCGCAGGATCGCTGCTCCTAGTGGCCAGATGACGCCATTGTAAAACACTCCGGTGTTCATGACAACGTCAACACTTAGCCCCATTATCGGAGAATCCCACCCAGGATGCTGTCTGTGGTGCATCTGTAAAAGTTGGTAAAAGTCAATGTGGACATGCCGAATTTCCTTACTTTCCTGAGGAAGTATAGACACTGTTGTGCTTTCTTGGTCGACGTGAGTGGACCAGGACAGATTTTTGGTGATGTGCACATCTAGGAATTTGAAACTGTTAACCATCTCCCCCTTGCAGGGGTGTGAACAGTAGTTTGCTTCCTGAAGTCAATGACCAGCTCTTTAGTTTTGCTGGCATTGAGGGATAGACTGCTGTCGCTGCACCACTCCACTAGGTTCTCTATCTCCCTCCTGTATTCTGACCCGTCGTTATTCGAGATCCGGCCCACTACGGTCGTCTCATCAGCAAACATGCAGGTGAAGTTGGAGCCACATTTTGCCACACAGCCATGTATGTACAGTTGAGTATAGGTGGTGGAGGTGGGGGGCGGCGGGGGATGGGGGGGGAGGGTGGCTCGGTACGCAGCCTTGCGGAGCCCCGGTATTCAGGACTGTCGTGGAGAAGGTTGTTATTTATTCTTACTGATTGTGGTCTGTGGGTCAGGAAGTCGAGGATCCAGTTGCAGAGGAAGGAGCTTTGATATGAGCTTGGCTGGGATTATGGTGTCGAAGGCAGAGCTGCAGTCAACAAATAGGAGTCTGATGTAGGAGTCCTTCTTGTCGAGATGCTCTCGGGATGAGTGTAGGGCCAGGGAGATGGCGTCTGCTGTGGACCGGTTGCGACGGTATGCGAATTGCAGTGGATCAAGGCATTCTGGGAGTGTGGCGGTGATGCGCTTCATGACCAACCTCTCAAAGCACTTCATTACGACTGAAGTCAGGGCCACGGGGCGGTAGTCATTGAGGCACGTTGCCTGGTTCTTCTTTGGTACCGGTATGCTGGTGGTCTTCTTGAAGCAGGTGGGGACCTCGGAATGTAGGGAGAGGTTAAAGATGTCCGCGAACACATCTGCCAGCTGGTCCGCGCAGGTTCTGAGTGCACGACCAGGGATCCCGTCCAGACCCATTGCCTTCCGAGGGTTCACTTTCAGGGAGGCCGTTCTGACTTCGGAAGCTGTGATGGTGGGTATGGGTGTGTCCGGGGCTGGGGTAATCGGCTGCGGTTTGACCGTTTCTTGCCTGAACCGAGCATAGAATGCATTGAGTTCATCGGGGAGGGGTGCTACCGGAGATACTGCTCGGCTTCACTTTGTAGCCCGTTATGTTGTGTAGGACTTGCCACAACCACTGAGAGTCTGTTACGCTAGTCTGTGACTCTTGCTTGGTCTGATATTCTCTCTTGGATGGCTTTGCGGATGTCGTACCTGGATTTCTTATATAGGTCAGGGTCGCCCGACTTCAACGTCTCAGATCTGTCCTTCAGTAGGGAGTCAATCTTGTGATTGAGCAATGGTTTCCGGTTGGGGAACGAGATCCAACACGTTCTCCTTCATTATGCTGACATGCCCTAGAGTATTCACATTCCCATCCCTAACCTCCACATCCGTCATGTCCCTTCCTTGGTGAATACCGATGCAAAGCATTAAGGATCTCACCCACTTTCTATGACTACGTGCATAACTTCCCTCCTTTGTCCTTGAGTGGGATTACTCTTTCCCTAGCTACCCTCTTGCTCACAACAACCTTCAGCCAGAAGTGTTGAGTGGATGATCCATCTCGGACTCCTCCGGAGGTCCCCAGCATCACAGATGTCAGTCCTCACCCAATCTGATTCATTCCATGTGATATCAAAAAATGGCCGACGCCATAAAGACGGAAGACTTGTTCTCCAGGACTTGCCGAGCCCCTAGCCAAGATGTTTTCGGACAGCTACAACACTGGCATCTACCTAACAATGTGGAAAACTGCCCAGGTATTCCCTGTACACAAAATGCAGGACAAATCCAAATCGGCCAATTACTGCCCAATCAGTCCACTTTCAGTTTTCAGCAAAGTGAAGGAAGATGTCACTGACAGTGTTACCAGGCGGCAGTTAAACAGCATTAACCTGCTCACATAGGATCAGTTTGGGTTCCCCCAGGGTCACTCAGCTCCTGACCCCATTACAGCCTTAGTCCAAATATGGACAAAAAGAGCTGAACTACAGAGGTGAGGTGAGAGTGACTGCCGTCGACATCAAGGCAACACCTGACCGAGTGAAGCAACAAAGAGCCCTCGGGATCTATGGGATCGGGAGAATGCTCGCCACTGGTCGTGACCATGCCCGTGACAAAAGTTAGAAGGTTGAGATGGTTCAAGATCAATAATCTCAGCCCCTGACATTGCTGCAGGGGTACCTCAGAGTCGTGTCCTCGGGTCAACTATCTTCAGCCACTTATTCAATTGCCTTGCTTCCATTGTAAGGTCAGAAGTGGGGATGTTTACGACTGCACAATGTTCAATACAGCCCGCAACTCCCCAGATACTGAAGCTGTAACATCGACTGATACCAGGGTGGGCAGGTATGAGAAGTGATTAGTTCAAATGGGCCTGTGTCCACACGAGTTTAGTGTTACGTTCTGGTGCTTGGCTGGTAGGAATGATGCACAATTGAACGCCTGTTCTTGACTAGTTAAAAAGTTTTATTGTAAAATAAACGGGTGGTTCAGATAACTGTGAGAAATATATTACAAACTGCTAATTATGATCAATTATCCTAGAGTTACTCCAAGTGTGGTCCACCAACACGACTATCTCCCAACTCCTCGAGCTACAGCGTCACGTGGTAGGTTTATGCTGCCACCTGCTGGTTGGAGGTACATGATTGCTTATGCATATCATCACATTTAGAAGGATATTAATAATAATAATAAATGCTTATTGTCACAAATAGGCTTCAATGAAAAGCTCCTAGTCGCCACATTTCGGCGCCTGTTCGGGGAGGCCGGTACGGAAATCTGAGAGGGGATCTGACCACACATCACTGACCCCACCCACACAACACTGACCACACCCATCCAGCACTATCCTGCCCACCCAGCACTGGCCCCACCCACACAACACTGACCCCTGACCCCACCCACCCAACACTGACCCAGCAGAGACAACACTGACCCCGCACAGCCAGCACGACCTTGCCCACCCAGCACTAACCCCGCCCACTCAGCAGTCACCCCGCCCACCCAGCACTGACCCCGCCCACCCAGCACTGACCCAGCCTAGACAACACTGACCCCGCCCACGCAACAATGACCTCACCCACATATATACTGACCCCACCCACACAATACTGACCCCGCCCACGCAACATTGACCCCACCCACACAACACTGACCCTGCCAACACAAAACTGAACCTGCCCATACAACATTGACCCCACCCACCCAGCACTGACCCCGCCCATGCAACATTGACCCTACCCAGATAACACTGACCCCACCCACAAAACAGTGATCCAGCCCACACAGCACTGACCCTGCCCACCAGCATAGAGCCCGCCTACCCAACACTGACCCCGCCCACCAGCACAGAGTCCGCCCACCCAGCACTGACACTGCCCACCCAGCATTGACCCCGCCCATCCAACACTGACCCCACCCATACTACACTGACCCCACCCACACAACACTGACCTTTCCCACACAACACTGTCCCCGCCCTAACAACACTGACCCCACCCACCCAGCACTGACCCCACCCTACCCAGCACTGACTCCACCCATCCAGCACTGACCCCGCTCATCCAGCACTGACCCCACCCACCCAGCACAGACCCCGCCCACCCAGCACTGACCCCACCCACCCAGCACTGACCCCGCACATCCAGCACTGACCCTGCCTACACAACATTGACCCCACCGACACAACACTGACCCCACCCACATAACACTGACCCCGCCCACCCAAAAGAGACCCCACCCACACAACAATGACCCCACCCACACAACAATGACCCCGCCCACCCAACACTGTCCACGCCCTAACAACACTGACCCCACCTACCCAGCACTGACCCCACCCACCCAGCACTGACTCCACCCATCCAGCACTGACCCCGCCCACCCAGCACTGACCCCACCCACCCAGCACTGACCCCGCCCACCCAGCACTGACCCCACCCACCCAGCACTGACCCCGCACATCCAGCACTGACCCTGCCCACACAACATTGACCCCACCTACACAACACTGACCCCACCCACACAACACTGACCCCGCCCACCCAAAAGAGGCCCCTCCCACACAACACTGACCCCGCCCACACAACAATGACCCCGCCCAACCAACACTGACCCCGCCCACTCAGCACTGACCCCGCCCACCCAGCACTGATCCCACCCACACTACACTGACCCTGCCCACCCAGCACTGACCCCACCCACACAACACTGACCTCACCCACACAACACTGACCCCACCCACCCAGCACTGACCCCGCCCACTCAGCACTGACCCCGCACACCCAGCACTGATCCCACCCACACTATACTGACCCCACCCACACAACACTGAACCCACCCACAAAACACTGACCCCTCCCATGCAACACTGACCCCGCCCACACAACACTGACCCCGCCCACACAACACTGACCCCACCCAGATGACACTGCCCACCCAGCGCAGACTCCACCCAGGCAACACTGATCCTGCCCACCCAGCACTGACCCCGCCCACCCAGCACTGACCCCGCCCACCCAGCACTGACCCCGCCCACCCAGCACTGACCCAGCCCACCAGCACTGACCCCACCCACAAAACACCGACCCCGCCCACCCAGCACTGACCCCGCGCACCCAGCACTGACCCCGCACATCCAGCACTGACCCTGCCCACACAACATTGACCCCACCTACACAACACTGACCCCACCCACAAAACACTGACCCTGCCCACCCATAAGAGACCCCACCCACACAACACTGACCCCACCCACACAACACTGACCCCGCCCACACAACAATGACACCACCCACCCAGCACTGACACGGCCCACCCAGCACTGACCCCGCCCACCCAACACTGACCCCGCCAATCCAGCACTGACCCCGCCCACCCAGCACTGACCCAGCCCACCAGCACTGACCCCACCCACACAACATTGACCCCACCCATGCAAAACTGACCCTGCCCACACAACACTGATCCCACCCACATAACACTGACCCTGCCCACCCAGCACTGACCCCGCCCACCCAGCACTGACCCCTCCCACCCAGCACTGTCCCCGCCCACAAAGCACCGACCCCACCCACCCAGCACTGACCCCGCCCACACAACACTGATTCCGCCCACGCAGCACCGACCACGCCCACCCAGCACTGACCCCGTGCTCCCAGCACTGTTCCCGCCCACCCAGCACTGACCCCGCACATCCAGCACTGACCCCGCCCACACAACACTGACCCCGCCCACACAACACTGACCCCACCCACACAACAATGACCCCGCCCACCCAACACTGACCCCACCCACCCAGCACTGACCCCACCCACCCAGCACTGACACCACCCAGACAACACTGACCCCGCCCACACAACACTGACCCCGCCCACACAACACTGACCCCACCCACACAACACTGACCCCGCCCACACAACAATGACCCCGCCCACCCAACACTGACCCCACCCACCCAGCACTGACCCCACCCACCCAGCACTGATACCACCCACACAACACTGACCCCGCCCACATAACAATGACCCCGCCCACCCAACACTGACCCCACCCACCCAGCATTGACTCCACCCACACAACACTTACCCCACCCAGACAACACTGACCCTGCCCACACAACACTGACCCCACCCACACAACACTGACCCCGTCCACCCAGCACTGACCCCGCCCACTCAGCACTGACCCCGCACACCCAGCACTGATCCCACCCACACTATACTGACCCCACCCAACAACACTGACGCCACCTAGATGACACTGACCCCGCCCACCCAGCACTGACCCTGCCCACACAACACTGACCCCACCATCTCAACACTGACCCTACCCACACAACACTGACCCCACCATCTCAGCACTGACCCTACCCACACAACACTGACCCCACCCACACACTGACCCCACCCACACAGCACTGACCCCACCCACACACTGACCCCACCCACACAACACTGACCCCACCCACACACTGACCCTACCCACACAACACTGACCCCACCATCTCAGCACTGACCCTACCCACACAACACTGACCCCACCCACACACTGACCCCACCCACCCAGCACTGACCCTGCTCACCCAGCACTGACCCTGCTCACCCAGCACTGACCCTGCCCACACAACACTGGCCCCGCCCACCCAGCACTGTCCCAACCCACCCAGCACTGACCCCACCCACCCAGCACTGACCCTGCTCACCCAGCACTGACCCCACACACTCAACACTGACCCTGCCCACCCAGCACTGACCCTGCCCACACAACACTGACCCCACCATCTCAGCACTGACCCTACCCACACAACACTGACCCCACCCACTCACTGACCCCACCCACACAGCACTGACCCTGCCCACCCAGCACTGACCCTGCCCACACAACACTGACCCCGCCC
Source organism: Scyliorhinus canicula (assembly GCF_902713615.1). Lineage (NCBI taxonomy): Eukaryota > Metazoa > Chordata > Chondrichthyes > Carcharhiniformes > Scyliorhinidae > Scyliorhinus > Scyliorhinus canicula. The sequence goes on along the minus strand of NC_052169.1, from coordinate 23,501,214 downwards.
ACCCAGCACTGATCCCGCCCACCCAGCACTGTCCCCACCCACCCAGCACTGTCCCCACCCACACAGCACTGACCCTGCCCACCCAGCACTGACCCTGCCCACACAACACTGACCCTGCCCACCCAGCACTGACCCTGCCCACACAACACTGACCCCGCCCACCCAGCACTGATCCCGCCCACCCAGCACTGCCCCCGCCCACCCAGCACTGACCCCGCCCATGCAGCACTGACCCCACCCACCCAGCACTGACCCCGCCCACACAACACAGACCCCACCCACCCAGTACTGACCCTGCCCACACAACACTGACCCTGCCCACCCAGCACTGACCCCGCCCACACAACACTGACCCCGCCCACCCAGCACTGATCCCGCCCACCCAGCACTGCCCCCGCCCACCCAGCACTGACCCCGCCCATGCAGCACTGACCCCACCCACCCAGCACTGCCCCCGCCCACCCAGCACTGACCCCGCCCATGCAGCACTGACCCCACCCACCCAGCACTGACTCTGCCCACACAACACTGACCCTGCCCACCCAGCACTGACCCTGCCCACACAACACTGACCCCACCATCTCAGCACTGACCCCACCATCTCAGCACTGACCCCACCCACACACTGATCCCGCCCACCCAGCACTGACCTTGCCCACCCAGCACTGACCCCGCCCACCCAGCACTGACCCCGCCCACCCAGCACTGACCCCGCCCACACCACACTGACCCACCCACACAACACTGACCCCACCCACCCAGCACTGACCCCGCCTAACCAGCACTGACCCTGCCCACACAACATCGACCCCACCATCTCAGCACTGACCCTGCCCACACAACACTGACCCCGCCCACCCAGAACTGACCCTGCCCAGACAACACTGACCCCGCCCACCAGCTCTGACCCCACCCACACAACGCTGACCCTGCCCACACAACACTGACCCCACATAGACAATACTGACCACGCCCACACAACACTAACCCCGCCCACCCAACACTGACCCCACCCACACAACACTGACCCCACCCACCCATTACTGACCCCACCCACCCAGCCCTGACCCCACCCTCAGAACACTGACCCTGCCCACCCAGAACTGACCCTGCCCAGACAACACTGACCCCGCCCACCCAGCTCTGACCCCACCCACACAACGCTGACCCTGCCCACACAACACTGACCCCACATAGACAATACTGACCCCGCCCACACAACACTAACCCCGCCCACCCAACACTGACCCCGCCCACCCAGCACTGACCCCGCCTAACCAGCACTGACCCTGCCCACACAACATCGACCCCACCATCTCAGCACTGACCCTGCCCACACAACACTGACCCCACCCACACAACACTGACCCCGCCCACCCAGAACTGACCCTGCCCAGACAACACTGACCCCGCCCACCCAGCTCTGACCCCACCCACACAACGCTGACCCTGCCCACACAACACTGACCCCACATAGACAATACTGACCCCGCCCACACAAAACTAACCCCGCCCACCCAACACTGACCCCACCCACACAACACTGACCCTGCCCACCCAGCACTGACCCCACCCATACAACGCAGACCCTGCCCACCCAGCACAGATCCCACCCACACAACATGAAAATGAAAATGAAAATGGCTTATTGTCACAAGTAGGCTTCAATGAAGTTACTGTGAAAAGCCCCTAGTCGCCACATTCCGGCGCCTGTCCGGGGAGGCTGGTACGGGAATCGAACCGTGCTGCTGGCCTGCTTGGTCTACTTTAAAAGCCAGCGATTTAGCCTTGTGAGCTAAACCAGCCCCATTGACCCTGCCCACAGAACACTGACCCTGCCCACCCAGCACTGATCCCCACCCACCCCAGCACTGATCCCACCCACACAACACTGACACCACCCACACAACATTGACCCCGCCCACCCAGCACTGATACCACCCACACAACATTGACCCTGCCCACCCAGCACTGATACCACCCACACAACATTGACCCCGCCCACACAACACTGACCCCACCCCACAACATTGACCCCACACAAAATAAGACGCTGACCCCACCCATAAATACACTGACCCCACCCCCCCAGCACTGATCCCACCCACACAACATTGACCCCACCCCACCCAGCAGTGATCCCACCCACCCCAGCACTGACCCCAACCACACGAATGCTGACGACCAACCCACCACCAGCACTGACCCCCCACCCACCCAGCA